>NC_068927.1:24375000-24545000 GCF_023091745.1 Budorcas taxicolor | reverse complement strand
ATCTTGCATTTTGCATATTGCAAGGAAGCACCACCTTCCCGGATTTAGATATTGGAAATGTCACGTGATTAGCTGAAGACGATCTTTTTTTTTTTTTGCCTGTCTATCTCTGGGGTTGTTTTTTCTCTGCCAAATCCTCAGAAGCACTGAACTCTGCACAGAGCTGGCAAATGGGGCTTCTGATTGATTGAAACGTACAGGACGTTGCCAGAGGGCCGCATAGTTAAAATAAAATATACATACCGGGGACAAGAGACGGCGGCTAGCAGCCACTGTTAAGTTAAGCAGTGCTTGTCATATGGAATTTCAAAATCAGAGCTTCTTCGGATCATGTAATAATCTGCTGCTAAGTGTGGAATTGGAGGTCTTCTCCCCAGCCTTTGCCCGACTTCTCCAAAACCACCGTAAAGCTTCTAGAACGAACAGAGCTGTTCTGTGTGGTCACCTCATTCTGCCCTACATGCGTTCTCTTTTGTTGGAGGCTGGCGGTTTAATTAGCACTGCTTTGAGTCAAGGGGTGCCTTCTTTACCTGAAACAGGGCTTTTCCCTCAAACAACTGCCTCCTGATCTTGGCATGAAGCCGGAGCTGGCTCTTGGCTTCCCGGAACTTTGCAAACCTGTCAGGGGCTCCCATCTGACTCCACTGCTCTTTATATGAAATTATGAGACATTATGAGATCCGAGCTGTTTTTTTTTTTTTTTTTCCTGCAGTGAGATAATTTCTGGAGGCAAGACACCTGGCTGGCCTCGAGTGGTGATTAATTTTATGTGTTTAGGGTACAGTCATCACTCAGAAAAGAGGTTGAGGGTTGGGATGATAGATGATGGGCAGGAAGGAGATGGCCCGTGGAACTGTTCTACACCATCGGTTCCTTTGATCGCTGGCAGAAGTTCAGAGATAACTTCTTTGCATCTGCCAAGAATAAACAAACCCACCATAGGCTTCGCAGAGCTCCCTTCTAGAAGGAGTTTCAGGACTATAGCATCTGAGCCGCTGAAGCTGAAACAGGTCTTTTCAGATGTCTCTTCAGAAATAACATGCATTAATTTCTATTTTGCTCTTAAAATATATTTGTGTGTACGTGGATTAGTGGATGCTGTGGTGTGCTGCCTAGGTGTTCCTTCAGAACTGAGACACTCATTGCCCATCCTTCAGCCCCATCCCACCCTGGAGTGATGCTAGCTCAGAGATGCTCCCCTCCTGGGGATTAGGAGATTAGAGAACTAGTTCAATCAAGATTGGGCTTCCCTGGGGGCTCAGCTGGTAAAGAATCCACCTGCAATGCAGGAGACCTGGGTGTGATCCCTGGGCTGGGAAGATCCCCTGGAGAAGGGGACAGCTTCCCACTCCAGTATTCTGGCCTGGAGAATTCCATGGACTGTATAGTCCATGGGGTCACAAAAAGTTGGACATGAGTGAGCGACTTTCACTTCACTTCACTTCAATTAAGATTGCACCTCCCTCTCTGGCAGTTCAGATCCAAGACTGGGCAGTGTTGGGACAAAAAAGTCCAGCTTCTTTGTCTGCATTTGAGACACCTCTGAAGGGTGATCCCAGCAACAGTGCTCCCCACAGTATCAGATGTGGTCTTTGCAACTGCCCAATGCCTCTCCTATCTCCTTACTACCTGACAAGTGCTGTTTCTGAGACTATGCCCTGCATGCAAATCTCCATCTCTATTTCCAGAAATTTGACCTAAGACAATATTCATCTTTGAGAGAAAGCATATATCATTACAGTAGAATAGCAGAGGAATTTTTGTTTCCCAAACTAATATTCGCATTAAAAAAAAGAAACCCAGCCAATGTGAGATACCCAGTGGTGACTATAGAACTTATATCAATTTCTGCAGCTTTGATGACAAATCAGCCTCTGGTGAAAGCTTACCTCAGTGAGCAGGGACATTACTGAACAACTACTAATCAGGAAAATGATGTATGGATTAAAGTAAACACTCCAAAAGCATTTTTGCTCAATCAAAGAGATTTAAGGAAAAGGATGCTTATACCAACCCAAAGAGAAAAAAAAATACCCCTTTTGTACTTCAATTAGCAAACAATAATTTGGATAATTGGAAGCAAATGTTTCTTCTTTTATCACATGAATTCCACAGTTCTTTGCCCAATGCTGTCCCCTGCAGGGTAGACGAAATCAAATCAGAAGACTCCGAAAGAACCATTCCTAGGCCAAGAAGCCCCGCGGTTGCAGCCGAGGGGGAGAAAGTCTGTGTCCCAGAGGCCAGCATTTCCCATCTAGGCTTTCTTCCAGGAAGATGCCACCATTCCCTGGAAGAGTATTTCCTAGTCATTCTGCAAAGAATGATTCTCCAGAAATCATGTCTGAAGCACCCACCGCCAGCCTCATGGATTTCCTTGGTTAAATGTCAGAGTTGAGACATTTTGCTTCTTGGACCCAGTGAAGGGCTAACATTGTTTGGAGAAACCAGCCACCCCGAGCTAGAAGTCTGCAAAACCAATGCCTTCTCACCTGGGAGAGGACATTCTTTTTTTACGGGGGAAGTAAGCAGCAAAGGAAGGAGGGCATGGCCACCCATTCCAGTATTCTTGCCTGAAGAATCCCATGGACAGAGGAGCCTACAGTCCACGGGGTCACACAGTTGCAGAGTTGGACACGAATGAAGTGACTTAGCACGGTGAAACACACAAGCAGCAAAGGACTTGAGGAAATGCTCTCAGCTCAGCTAAGTCTATGATGTTGTTCTAGAAGGCAACTGCTTTCTGAGAGCAGGTTTGTCAGTGGGCAAGCGGGGGACAAGAAAAGAAGTCTCCCTGGGTCCTCCCAAGGTCAGAGCTGTAGCCTGGCCTTGCTCCCCCTCCCAGGGGACTTCTGCTCCTGCACTGGCTTCACTGTGTCACCATCGACTTCCCAGGAACCCAAAAAACACCCCTTGGGAAGGAACATGTCATCTCTGTTTGCACAGAATAGAGGGACTGATTTTATGAGTTTTTTTGCATCCTGGGTGCAAAAACTAAACCCCAAATCCTACATCTCTTTACCTCTTCACCCTTGCTCTTGGCTCAGTATCCTTCCAGGCCCAGCTGATTGTCTGTCCCATCTCTATACCCACAGGTGGTGATGGTGGAAATGGTAACAAAAATCCTTTCCCTTAAAATAGTTTGATGAATCCTCACAACAATAGCACAAGGTAAGTGTTATGATTACCCATTTTACAAATGAGAAAACTGAGACTCAGTTAAATTCACTTGATCCACGTCCCATGGTGAGTGAGGATAGTGTCAGGTCAAGGGCTTTCTGGAAGCAGACAGCTCACAGACCCCCCTTCCTCACTGGCAGAGTGAAGGGATGGGAGGAAAGAGGTGTGGCTGATGAAACCCCACTAGGAAAGAAAGCCAGCATAGGGTGGAAGGTGCTGATGTGAGTACTTTTTAAAATAATTTAATTTATTTGTTTATCTTTGGCTGTGCTGGGTCTTTGTTGCTGCAAGGACTTTTCTCTTGTGGCAAGTGGGAAAGAAAGTAAAAGTGTTAGTCACTCAGTCGTGTCCAACTCTTTGCCCGCCCGGCTCCTCTGCCCATGGAATTCTCCAGGCAAAACTACTGGAATGGGTTGTTATTTCCTTCTCCAGGGGATCTTCCCGACCCAGGGATCAAACCTAGGGCTCCTGCATTGCAGGCAGACTTTTTACCACCTGAACGGGTGGGCTCTACTCTCTAGTTGTGTTACGTGGTGTCTTCTCTTGTTGCTGAGCACGGACTATAGGGCTCTCGGGCTTCGGTAGCCGAGGGGCAAGGGCTCAGCAGTTGTGGTTCCCAGGCTCTAGAGCACAGGCTCAATAGCTGCGGTGCACGGGCTCAACTGCTCTGCGGCATGTGGGATCCGGACCAGGGATCAAACCCATGTCTCCTGCACTGGCAGGTGAATTCTTTACCATTGAGTCACGAGGAAACCCCTGTGTAAGTACCTCTATCTTAGATCCTGGAAGCAGGAGGAAAGGCCTGTGAGATCCATTCATTCATTCGATCTTTACATAGAAGTTACCCTGTAATAGTCCCTGGCTGGAGACACAAAGCTGGTTATGGCCCCAGTTTTAGACGTGCTCACAGTGTGGTTGAGAGAGGGAGGTCTGCAGTCTTAGGGGTCCTGCCTCCCTCCATGCACCCCCTTCCTCTGCTGCTCTGAGGGGTCCCTGGGCTGGCTGGGCCCCAGCTCCCGGAGAAGCCATTTGGTTGTGGAGTGAGCAGCTGGCGGCTGCCCTACATTTCCTACCAACGGAAATGTGTGCATCCATCTGTTTCCTCTCTAACGTCTCATCTTCAGTCATTTTCTGAGCCTCCTGTTTCTGAAGTTATGGAAATAAGCCTAATTCTTACCCTCAAAACAGATCCCAGGTCTCTTGCTTTGTTTCCCCTCGGGTCTGTTTTAAGACCCAGGAGCCAGCCATTGTGTTTCTGGAGAAAGATCATTTCACCCCCTCATGAGAGGACTGGCAGCTCTGGCCACCCTGCGTTACTGGTGTCACTGGACCCAGTGGGCTGGTACCAGTAGTAGGGACAAGAGGTCACATTTCCACTGGTGCTGGCCTATTCTGACTAACGTCTTCTCCAGGTCCCAGTGTTGCACCAACTTGGCAAAGAGGAGGTGTGAGAAGGTCCATAGGGAGCTTATAGATTAGTCTGGAAGTTACAAGGCTTGAAAACACGGGACTCAAATGGAATTATGGGGCAGTGGGGATTGAGAAGGACCCTTACCACGTCCAAGGCCCATTAGCACACTTAGATGTTCCACCTTGTTGTTCAGTTGCTAAGTCGTGTCTGACTCTTTGTGACCCCATGGGCTGTAGCCCACCAGACTGCTCTGTCCATGGGGTTTTCCAGGCAAGGATACTGGAGTGGGTTGCCATTTCCATCTCCAGGGGACCTTAGATGAAGGCTAAACATGAGAAATAAAACTCTGGCATCAGACAGTGCTCCCACCTGTCTGCCCTCCCCTGCCGGGGGCGGGGGGGGCGGGGTGGTCTCTGTGGGTGGCAGAAGCCTCAGGTGGGGAACCCCCTGTCTGTCACCCTAACTCCTTCCTCAAGCAGAATGCCTCAGTTCCTCCGCATCTAAGACTCACCCCTTCTTGTAAGAACTGCAAGAATTACTGATTGAAAATTTAGTTGCCTTTATTTGTCTATTTGTCCCCAACTTAAGTGCCCTAGAGAGGTTACAGGCCAACTGCTGACAAGAGACGGGTACCCGTCTCTTCCAAGTGGGAGCCATCGGACTTTATTGACTTCATTCTACAGCGCAGACTGCCCATGGGGCTCAGGGCTTTCAGGAGGAAAGCCAAAGGCCTTTTGCAAAGTAGATATAACATCCTGCTTGGTGCTCAGTCGCTCAGTCGTGTCCAATTCTGTGCGACCCTATGAACTATAGTCCGCCAGGCTTCTCTGTCCATGGGATTCTCCAGGCAAGAATACTGGAGTGGGTTGCCATTTCCTCCTCCATGGGCCCTTCCTGACTCAGGGAGTGAACCCTCATCTATATCTCCTGCCTTGGCAGGCAGATTCTTTACTATGGAGACACCTGGGAAGCCCCAGCACCCTGCTTTAAACAAATTTTATTTTTGCTGCCATGCTATATGGTGTTGTTTTAGTTGCAGTGTCCCTGTCCCACGAACTGCACCCACGATCATTAAGAACTTTCTGGAGTTAGATTGATGTTGAAAACATTGATCTCCGGCACTAGAAGTTTCCCACCTTCCATCTGTTAGATGCTTTGATCTTTCCTTAACACCATTAAGAGATAAAAAGTGAATCTACTGAGAAAAGATGCATGACCTTTCAAAAGAGAATGGGTACCACTGTGTAGCCTCCCATGATTGAAGAATCTTACATTCAAGAGTCAGGCTGTATGTGTATCTGAGCAAGATAATTGTGGAGAGTAATATCATGGCACAACCAGAAAGATCTGTATCCCAGCTAAAGTAGATAGGGATTAGGTAAAATGAACTTGGAGGACTGGGGTCAAGTAACCTTGGCAGGCCACTACTCATATTCGTGACCAATCAGCTTCAGTATTGAACACAGACTTTGGCCTGAAACATGGTACTTGCTGGCAAGAAATTGTTGACACTGGTAACTCTTAGTCAGCTGACTAGGTAACTAGGATCCAAAGGACCAGAGTCCTCGCCATTCAGTCATTCACTAATTTGACAATTATCTGTTGAGTGCCTGTTATGTACCAGGTACTTGTCTAAATATGGGCCACATAACAATGAAAAAAGTCAAAAGCCCCTGCCTTCCAGGAGCTCATATTCTAGATAAGAAGACAGATAATAAATAGGACACAATTAAATATAAACACTGTATAAGTAAAATGCATGGTAAGTAAAATAATGATGAACTCTAGAGAAAAAATAATAGATGGGGCAAAGGGGTAGAAAGTAGCTCAATTGGTAGAAAGTTGAAATTTTAATTGGGAGACCAGAGAAGGCTACTGGAATTGGTTTTTGTTGTTGTTGTTGTTGTTGTTTTTTGGGGGAGGGGTGTTTGGTTTGGTTTATATTTTTCCTAGTATGTCTTTTGAGAAAAGCAGAAAAATAAAAACAATCCCCCCCCCACCCAAATAAAAACCCCAAGCTCCTGGCCACGTCAGCCTATGACTGATACGCATTAGCTATTCTATTCTCCTCTTTATAACTAGAGTCTTTATTATACAAATTCCTGTTTGAGATGAAGAAGCTTACCAAGTTCTGTAAGATCCAGGAAAATTTCTTTGTTTGGTGAGTGAATCAAGCAAATGGAAGGAAGCAAATGTTGGAGGATTTTTTGATTTAGAGCAACAATCGACTCAGGTGAGTCACAAGTAGCTTGAATATACTTAAAAGCAAATATATTTTAAAATAGCCAATAATCTTAGCATCCTATACTTTGTACCAAAGGATAAACTGTTTAGAAATTTAGTGAAGACCGGAGAACTTCCCTGAGGATCCATTAAGATATTGCCTTCCAATGCAAAGGGTGTGGGTTCGATCCCTGGCCGGGGAGCTAAGATTCCACATGCCTCAGGTTTGAGCAAACTCTAGAAGATAGTGAAGACAGGGAAGCCTGGCATGCTGCAGTTCATGGGGTCAGAAAGAATCGGACATAACTTAGCGACTCAACATCAATGAACAATAGAGTCTTATGTTTCCCTGGAGATTCTTAGGGATGAGCAAGATCTCAAGTGTTGGGGTTCCAGATCTACCACTTAAGCTGCACCTTTTAATCTGCTGAGATGTTAGGTTTCCAGATATAACTTCATTTGCAAAAAAGAAAAGTTCTATTTCAAGGAAAACATACAAAAAAAACACACTGACTTAGCTTTTCTCCCTTGATTCAGATGGGGAGACTGATAAGCAATGACTTGTGCCTAGTTGCTCAGTCACTCATGTCTGACTCCTTGTGACCCCATGGACTGTAACCCACCTGGCTCCTCTGTCCATGGGGATGCTCCAGACTGGAGTACCGGAGTGGGTTTCCATGCCTTCCTCCAGGGGATCTTCCCAACCCAGGGAATCGAACCCAGGTCTCTTACATTGCAGGCAGGTTCTTTACCATCTGAGCCACCAGAGAAGCCCAGGAATACTGGATTGGGTAGCCTATCCCTTCTTCAGGGGATCTTCCTGATCCAGGAATTGAACTTGGGTCTCCTGCATTGCTCAAGGTCAAATAGCCAATTCTGGAACTAAAATCCTTATAGAAACAAATGACTTCATTAAAAAGTGGGCCAGCAGACATCAACATGAGGTTCACTTGGGAACCTGTTATCTGGAACAGTGGTGCTTTTTAACCAGGCTCATCTTCTGTCTCAGCCATCCTGGGGCTATGTGGTCATAGTAGGTGCCCAGTCAGACTTTCCACCACACCGAACAGTAGTCATCACACAAATTCTATGGGCAGTCACTTGGCACATAGTAGGTCCTCAATGAATACTTACTAAATCAAGATATAGAAATCGCTCTTTTTCAACAACTCTCCTTCCCTGAGTTAAACACACTCCAACAGCAACAAGACAAAAATACAGCCCCACAGCTCAGGCAATGGAGGGAGGGGGCGGTTGTGGGAAAAAGCCGGTTTCAGGTTCCAGCTGCCACTCAGAAGGGCAACATTGGCTGCCTTCGGTGCCAATCTCAGGAGTGAGAGCAGATGTGAAAATCAAACACAGGATTTCAGAAGTATAAACTGTTTATATGTGTGCTGAGAAAACCTATTCATCGCTCGAGCAGGCCACTCCGTCTCCACGGTTCCTTCCTTCCTAATGGGCGGTGTGTAGCTATTTTTTTCTTGGTGGCAGTGTGAGTCCTCGCTGGGTGGCAGGGTGTAGGTTGGGCTGTGCAGTGACCGCCTGGGAGATGAGGCCAGCCAGGGCAGGGTGAATGCCTGCTGCCATTAATTTTTAGTGAATGAGCACCGTAATTCTACCCAACACTGAGTTTATGTGCCAGACAGCCACCTCCTGGGCCAGAATGGAGCTTGCAGAGCAGGAAATAAAACATCAGGAGAATTCAAAGCATTGTGTGCTGGGAGGAGAGGGTTGGAAGGCTTGCTCATAAAGATTGTTGCCAGAGCAAGCCCCAAAGAAGCTTCCTGGAATTAACTCATGTGGGTGCCAGCGAAGGACCATAAACATTCAAGGACCCAGGGACCTTGACTTCTGGGGGACAGTAGCACAGAGCAGTTGGAGGGTGTAAATGCTAACAGTGGATCCAAGAGTCACAGATCTGGGTTGGAAGCCTGGTTCCACAACTTCCTGACTGCATAACTATAGTTCATGGTTTCCCTTCTCTGGGCTACTTTGAGGGTGTTCTCATCTGTAAAATGGAACAACAGTAGCCCTAAACTCCTACACTGTTTGTGAGGGTTGAAATGAGATCACTTGCATGTTGTTGTTGTTTAGTTGCTAATTTGTGTCCAACTGTTTGTTGGGCCCCGTGGACCACAGCATGCCAGGCTCCCCTGTCCTTCACTGTCTCCTAGAGTTTGCTCAAACTTATGTTCCTTGAGCCAGTGATGCCATCCAACCATCTCATCCTCTGTCGCTCCCTTCTCATCTTGCCCTCAATCTTCTCCTGCCCTCAGTAAAATAATGGGTACTCAACAAATGGAAGCTGCCTTTGGTATCATGATCTTCAGGAAGTGGGTCCAGACTATGGAGCAGCTGCTGCAAGATAGAGGCTGAGCAGACCTCTCCACACCCTCAACACACCCTGCACATCCTTGTCCCATCTGTCAAGGCAGCTCTGTTCTCTTGACCCTCTGACTAGGCAGACACAGATATCACCTGGAAGGGGTAACATAGCTGGTTTGCTCTGCCACCTCCTAGCTCAGGAAAGGTCTCTCCACCTTCTTATAGCTCCATGTCTTCTGTGTAAAACAGAACCAAGAGTCCTTACCTTTGGGAACGACAGTGAATAGTCCTGAGACAGTGAGTATAAATTGCAGCGTGCTGTCAGATGTGCTTGCAGCATCTGATAAACAACAGCTCTGATGGCTATGAGGTAAATAGTAATAGTGACCATGGAGAGCTGTCAGAGCCCCTGCATAATGTCTATCTGAAGGAAAGGCATTGTGCACGGAGGCGCCGCCCAGGCAAGACCATACTAAGTAGGCTTCTAAATCCGAACAGCACAGGTGCACAGGCTCTACAGAGTCAAGATCTCATTCTGTTCTCGAAAACTCTTATCCACGGGGGAAGGCAGTGGATAGCTCTCCCTAGTTTACAGAGCAGATGATGGGGGCCGACTAAGCATCTTGTGGGATCACACAGTTGATGCTTGGCAAGGTGAGGCTCCTGAACTGTCTAAAATCATTAAGCCCAGCGGTCCTTCCACCATCACAGTAGATCTCAACTGGGGCAATTTGGTTGGCCAGGGGACCTCTGGCTATATTTGGAGACATTATTTGTTTGTTACAAATAGGAGGGGGAGAGGCTACTGGCATCTAGTGGGTGGGTGTCAAGGATACTGGTAACCATCTTCCAGTGTGTACCACAGCCTCCCCAGAAAAGACTACCCCGGCTTAAAGTATCAGTAGTGCCCTGGTTAAGGAACCCTGAACTACCTTCTAACTGCTTCTGATTGAGGAATCCTGACCAGTAGAGGTCAGAGGGCTATGAAAGGGAGACAGAAGGTGATACAGGGGTGGAGAAGGGAGGTACAAATGCAACTTCACCTCCTGCACCGAGGGACCGCCGCAGAGGAGATGCTGTGGCAGTCTGAGCTTCGGTCTTAACCTGCTTAGGATTGGAACAGAGCCAGTATAATACTCTCGGCACAGAGCCAGTATAATACTCTTGGAACAGAGCCGGTTTGACTTCCTTGAGTCTAGGTCCTCCTGTCTACCTGAGTTGCCCCAGGTGACACCAAGATGTGGAGCAGGGATGAGCTAGTCAGCTGAATCCAGCAAAAATAAATACTTCTTAATACTCTAACTGATTCTTTTAAAAAAATTTTTATTGGAAGATAATTGCATTACAGTATTATGCTGCTTTCTGACATACATCGGCATGAATCAGCCCCAGGTATACATATGCCTCCTCCCTCTTGAACCTCCTTCCCATCTCCTACCCTATCCCACTTCCTCTAGGTTGTCACAGAGCACTGAGTTGAGCTCCCTGGGTCACATAGCCAATTCACTTTTGGAATCTTCATGATTAAAAAAAAAGTTTTTATTTTTAAAACTGTGATTTCTTCATTTCTTTCTTTTTGGCTGCCCTGGATCATCACTGCTTCACACAGGCTTCTCGTTGCAGTGGCTTCTCTTGCTGCAGGGCACTGGATCTAGGCGCGTGGACTTCGGTAGTTGTGGCACGCGGGCTCAGTTGTCCCGTGTAAAATCTTCACTGACCAGGGATGGAACCCATGCCCCTGCACTGGCAGCAGACTCCTAACCACTAGACCACCAAGGAAGTCCCAACAAACTTTTACAGGGGAGTCGTATTGGTGAAAGAGCACTAGCTTGCATCAAAAAGAACTTGAGCAGTTTAAAATGAAAAGAAGGCCTCTGGGTCCCCACTAGTTTAGGAGACATACTCAGCTACACATATGAGCCAATTCTTAAGAAAATGGAGGGATTTCTCAGAGGACAAAGCCAAGAGCCCAGAGAGCTGAGAAAAAAAGTTGGGAAGAAAATGTAATTAGTGGTCCTCTTCTAGGGAGAAGAACTGGACCATGATCAACTAATATTTCATGACTCCCTTTCCCCAGAGGAAAGGACCCTTAGAGCATATGCCCGGTTTAGATTTCGAAGCTGCTATGGATCAAGCAGTGTTATGTGTTTCCCATTCTTCTCCTTCTTGAAAGGGAGTATCTATTGCAGTTATTCTGGGGCTTGACCAGGTGGGAAGCTAGTGGTAAAGCACCCGCCTGCCAATGCAGGAGAGACATTAGAGATGCAGGTTAGATCCCTGGGTCGGGAAGATTCCCTGGAGGAGGGCATGGCAATCCACTCCGGTATTCTTGCCTGGAGAATTCCAAGGACAGAGGAGCCTGGTGAGCTACGTCCCTGGGGTTGCAAAGGGTTGGACATGACTGAGCAACTTTCTTTTCACAGCTATTTGTAAGGCCTCCTCAGACAGCCATTTTGCTTTTTTTTTTTTTTTTTTTGCATTTCTTTTCCATGGGGATGTCTTGATCCCTGTCTCCTGTACAATGTCACGAACCTCATTCCATAGTTCATCAGGCACTCTATCTATCAGATCTAGGCCCTTAAATCTATTTTTCACTTCTACTGTATAATCATAAGGGATTTGATTTAGGTCATACCTGAATGGTCTAGTGGTTTTCCCTACTTTCTTCAATTAAAGTCTGAATTTGGCAATAAGGAGTTCATGATCTGAGCCAGTCAGCTCCTGGTCTTGTTTTTGCTGACTGTATAGAGCTTCTCCATCTTTGGCTACAAAGAATATAATCAATCTGATTTTGGTGTTGACCATCTGGTGATGTCCATGTATAGAGTCTTCTCTTGTGTTGTTGGAAGAGGGTGTTTGCTACGACCAATGCGTTCTCTTGGCAAAACTCTATTAGCCTTTGTCCTGCTTCATTCCGTATTCCAGGGCCAAATTTGCCTGTTACTCCAGGTGTTTCTTGACTTCCTACTTTTGCATTCCAGTCCCCTATAATGAAAAGGACATCTTTTTGGGGTGTTAGTTCTAAAAGGTCTTGTAGGTCTTCATAGAACCGTTCAACTTCAGCTTCTTCAGCATTACTGGTTGGGGTTTTTATACTGTTTATGGGATTCTCAAAGCAAGAATACTGAAGTGGTTTGCCATTCCCTTCTCCAGTGGACCACATTCTGTCAGACCTCTCCACCATGACCCCACCCATCTTGGGTGGCCCCACAGGGCATGGCTTAGTTTCATTGAGTTAGACAAGGCTGTGGTCCATGTGATTAGACTGACTAGTTTTCTGTGATTATCGTTTCAGTGTGTCTGCCCTCTGATGTCTCTCGCAACACCTACCGTCTTACTTGGGTTTCTCTTACCTTGAAAGTGGGGTATCTCTTCATGGCTGCTCCAGCAAACCACAACCGCTGCTCCTTACCTTGGACGAGGCTATCTCCTCACGGCCGCCCCTCCTGACCTTGAATGTGGAGTAGCTCCTCTCGGCCCTCCTGCGCCTGCTCAGCCACCGCTCCTCAGATGTGGGGTTGCTCCTCTTGGCCGCCGCCCCTGACCTCGGGCAAGGGGTAGCTCCTCTCGGCCACGATTCTGCACCGTCTATCACAGCCAGCGCGCTTCTGTGCGGTCTGTTGCAGCCAGCGCAGAAGAGAAGCGAAAAGCAAACGAGAAAAGGAAAGATACAAGCATCTGAATGCAGAGTTCCAACGAATAGCAAGGAGAAATAAGGAAGCCTTCCTCAGCAATCAACGCAAAGAAATAAGGAAAATAACAGAAGGGGAAAGACTACAGATCTCTTCACGAAAATTAGAGATACCAAGGGAATATTTCATGCAAAGATGGTCTCAATAAAGGACAGAAATGGTATGGACCTAACAGAAGCAGTAGATATTAAGAAGAGGTGGCAAGAATACACAGAAGAACTGTACAAAAAAGATCTTCACGACCAAGATAATCACGATGGTATGATCACTCACCTAGAGCCAGACATCCTGGAATGTGAAGTCAAGTGGGCCTTAGAAAGCATCACTATAAACAAAGCTAGTGGAGGTGATGGAATTTCAGTTCAGCTATTTCAAATCCTGAAAGATGATGCTGTGAAAGTGCTGCACTCAATATGCCAGCAAATTTGGAAAACTCAGCAGTGGCCACAGGACTGGAAAAGGTCAATTTTCATTCCAATCCCAAAGAAAGGCAATGTCAAAGAATGCTCAAACTACCACATAATTGCACTCATCTGACATGCTAGTAAAGTAATGCTCAAAATTCTCCAAGCCAGGCTTCAGCAATACATGAACCGTGAAATTGCAGATGTTCAAGCTGGTTTTAGAAAAGGCAGAGGAACCAGAGATCAAATTGCCAACATCCTCTGGATCATGGAAAAAGGAAGAGAGTTCCAGAAAAACATCTATTTCTGCCTTATTGACTATGCCAAAGGCTTTGACTCTGTGGATCACAATAAACTGTGGAAAATTCTGAAAGAGATGAGAATACCAGACCACCTGACCTGCCTCTTGAGAAATCTATATGCAGGTCAGGAAGCAACAGTTAGAACTGGACATGGAACAACAGACTGGTTCCAAATAGGAAAAAGGGTACGTCAAGGCTGTATATTGTCACCTTGCTTATTTAACTTATATACAGAGTACATCATGAGAAACGCTGGGCTGAAAGAAGCACAAGCTGGAATCAAGATTGCTGGGAGAAATATCAATAACCTCAGATATGCAGATGACACCACCCTTATGGCAGAAAGTGAAGAGGAACTAAAAAGCCTCTTGGTGAAAGTGAAAGAGGAGAGTGAAAAAGTTGGCTTAAAGTTCAACATTCAGAAAACTAAAATCATGGCATCTGGTCCCATCACTTCATGGGAAATAGATGGGGAAACAGTGGCAAACTTTATTTTGGGGGGCTCCAAAATCATGGCAGATGGTGACTGCAGCCATGAAATTAAAAGATGTTTACTCCTTGGAAGGAAAGTTATGACCAACCTAGACTGCATATTCAAAAGCAGAGACATTACTTTGCCGACTAAGGTCCATCTAGTCAAGGCTATGGTTTTTCCAGTGGTCATGTATGGATGTGAGAGTTGGACTGTGAAGAAAGCTGAGCACCGAAGAATTGATGCTTTAGAACTGTGGTGTTGGAGAAGACTCTTGAGAGTCCCTTGGACTGCAAGGAGATCCAACCAGTCCATCCTAAAGGAGATCAGTCCTAGGTGTTCTTTGGAAGGACTGATGCTAAAGCTGAAACTCCAGTACTTTGGCTACCTCCTGCAAAGAGCTGACTCATTGGAAAAGACTCTGATCCTGAGAGGGATTGGGGGCAGGAGGAGAAGGGGACAATAGAGGATGAGATGGCTGGATGGCATCACCAACTCGATGGGAGGAAAAGGGGATGACAGAGGATGAGATGGCTGGATGGCATCACCAACTCGAGGGACATGAGTTTAAGTGATCTCTGGGAGTTGGTGATGGACAGGGAGGCCTGGTGTGCTGCAATTCATGGGGTCATAAAGAGTTGGACACGACTGAGTGACTGAAGTGAACTGAACTGAGCAGCTTTCACTTTCATTGCAGTTATTCTATCCCTGCTCCACCGTTGTACGTGAGGTGTTGGAGTGCAGGTAACTCGTCCTTTTCCCTTTCACTTGACAGCTCTCTCAGGAACTTCTTCTAAGAAGTGTTCTGTGCATCTGGACCTGATTTCAATGACTGCATCTTGCAGTTTCTAAAGAATGCTGTCATGGTACCTGATTTGGGCTGGAGAAGGGAATGTGTTTTGCACGTGAGAGTGATGTGATTGTTGTGACTACTGGAGGAATTGCGGTAGATGGCCTTGAAAATGGCTGTAAAAACCTCCCTCATCTTCCACGCCCTTTCATATTATGTGGGCCACCTTTCCCATTAAGAGATGGTGCCCAGTTTCCCTCCTCTTACATCTGGATGACACTGTGATTTCCTTTAACCATCAAAATATGGCAGAAGAGATGTTGCTCCACTTCTGAGATCAGACCTCAAGAGCTCTGAGTACCTTCTGATAAACTTCCAGGAGATTTCTTGCTATCTCTCAGAGGAGACTCAGTCTAGGTTATTAAATATCAGGAGACCGCATGGAGAGAGAAATCACATAGAAGAGAACCAAGGTGCCCTATGAGACAGATGGCAAAATGTCCCAATGAATGCAGCCATCTTGGATCCTCCAGACCCAGTCAAGTCACCCCAGCCAACTCCACGAGGAGCATAAACTAGCCATTCCTGCTGAGGGGAGACTGCCCAAATGACCAACCCACAGAACCATGAGTCATAAAAAGAAGCTTTGAACCACTAAGTTTTCGAGTGATTTGTTACACAGCAATAACTCACTGAAACAAGTGTTTGTTTGGGTGCTTGCTCAGCCTAAGGTGATGAAATTGTTTTTAATTCACTCCAGATCAAAGTTGAGCTGTCAAAAATGACATCTCAGAGCTCCATACCTCATCAGCAGTCAGACTTCCCAACAGGCCTTGAAACAGCTCCCAACATATGTGCTGGGAAGCACAGCGGGGAGCCAGATGCTACTACCAGAAACACTCGCTTTACCAAGTTGACATGTCACATCTTTAACTTTCAAGAAAAAATGAAGAGTGGAGGTTGAGAGAGAGGAAGAAACAGCACCAACGCTCTCCCATTTCCAAATTCCAAAGAGAATTTTTTTTCTTGCCCTCATTTTCCTTTTTAGCTACCTCTACTGACCACCTGTGATGCACCAGTCCTGTTACATGGATAACTTTTAAGGAAGGTTCCCTTGAAATCTCCACTTGGAGATGACAAAACTGGGAAGTGACATCACTTAGTTGAAGTTATTCAACTCGAAGGAGGGGAACCTGTGATAAGAATGCAGTATTTCTGACTTCTAAAGCATGCCTATAACCTGTGTCATTATGTAACACATGTGTAAGCATGTCATTCACCCTGTGTCCCTTCAGTGTGTACACTGCACTTGTCCTGGCCACACTGAACTCTGAAAACAGAAATATAACTTGCAAAAGAGGTACCTGCCAACTTAGAAGCTAATTGAACAGCAAGGTGTGGCTTGGGATGGTCATGAACCTGGGCTGGGGAGAGGTTCACTACAGGCAGAATGAATCCAGGAAGTGAAAGGAGTGTTTTTTAACAGAGAACAAAAGGCAAGATGTATTAGGGATTTAATTCTGTTAAGGCAAGATGTATTAGGGATTTAATTCTGTTGGACCCTGTGCTTGGAAGTAGGTTTTTTTTGTCCTATTTACAGATGAGAAAACTGACTCTTAGAGAAGCTGAGTAACCTACCCAAGGTCACATAACCAATAAATGGCAAAGGAAAAAGTTCAAACCCAGGTGTTTCCAATGCCAAAGTGCTTTCCTTTTCCATGAGTTGGGCTGGTTGTCAGAGGGATGAGGCCACTGAACACCTCTTCCATGACCAGCTGGAACTAAATATCCATCTTCATGGGCAAAGAGAATTTTCCTTTGGCTCTGATTCCTATAAGACTTGACCGCCAAAGCCTAAAGGAGCTTATATCGGCCCCTCCAGTATTCTGAATCTGCAAATAAAGCTGGTATGTAAACTAGCTCAAAGAAATGAAAGTCTTTAACTCTATAGAATCAAATAACCCAAAAGAATGTGCTAGATAGGATACATGGGAAGCTCCACTTCTGTTTTCCTGACAAGTTCTTCACTGATTCATTTCTTGACAATTTTGGTTAAACACACACCTCAACCTCAGTGCTATTCGGCTTATTCAAGATGCCTTAAAGAACAATACAAAGTCCCTGTTTTCATGAGATCTGTGTTATAGTAAAAGAGAAAGACCCTACATAGCATTTTTCTAAAGGAATCTATTGTAGTTGTTATTTAGTTGCTAAGTCATGTCCAATTCTTTGAGACCCTGTGGACTGTAGCCTACCAGGCTCCTCTGTCCATGGGATTTCCCAGGCAAGAATACTGGAGGGAGTTGCCATTTTTTTCTCCAGGGGATCTTCCTGACCCAGGGATCAGACCTGCATCTCCTGCATTGGCAGGCTGATTCTTTACCACTAGAGCCACTGGGAAAGCCCATATATAAAGAAATCTCCTTATTTTCAAGTTAGAAACAGCCCAAAATGGTCTGAAGAAGCAGGGAAAGAGCAAACTCTCTATCAGTCTCCTTTCTCCATGTATTAAAATCTAAACAAATAGATCTGGGATGAAGTCTCAGTGTGTAATGATTTTTTACCCACTGCCCCTGCCCCCCATCAAGAGGTCAAGCTGTGGTTACAGGCTATTTGGAGCATCCTGACTAAGAAGCCCTCCCCACAAGCCTAGCTGACCACAGGAATCCTTGCTCAGAGCCTTCCATACAACCAGCCCAGCTCCAAGGTTTCTCTTAGAAATGCATCGAGAGATTCAAGACAGGGATTTTTTTCCTCCTTACTGATAGCAATTAATGTGCCACAAGTCATTGTCAAAATAAGCTGCTTATTTTAAAGTAGTTCAAACGGGCTATTTCATTTTCTAGGCCCATTCATTAGACTGTTGATTCACCCTTCACAGAAGCAATTGAAACCCTATTTGGGAGGATGATCATGGGTCCAACTTTAGCTTAATTCCTTGGACTTTGAGGACATTTACTGCTTCATCATCCCAGGAGGGTGACAGGGCATTTTATTTTGATATTTAATTCAAAGGTATAGGAATTGGCAGGAGGGTGGGAGTGAGGGGGTGCAAAGTGGAGTGAAATAAATGACCAGTTAGAACTGCTATCATTGGCCAGAGTTTTTAAGGTCATCGAAGAGTCATCGACCCTTGCAGTTGACAATTCCAAAAAAAATAGTAGTTATAAAAGGGAAAATACCAATTGTTGTCTTGTCAAACAAAAAAAAACCAAGCATTGTGTTTTTCATGAACACCCAGTGGCTTCCACCAATTTTGCAAAGCACGTTTCCCTTTGGGCGGGGATTGTGAAGTCTTCCCTTCTATTACATCCTTCCATTGACATGCTGGAGGCCTCAAGGGAGGACAAATCCACCCAGATATTTGTAACTCTGAAAGTTCATTTGCGTCACTTGCATCCAAGATGGGTCATTATTCTAGGCTCAAACCACATCCTGCAAAATGAAAACAACAAGAAGACCTTTGACCAAAATCTGGGGAGGAGGTGAGAGAAGAAGCAAAGGATTGGCACGCTGGTAAGGTGTTAAAAGACACAGCTAGTGTTTCGGGAGTTTTTATAATAGAAACAAACTCTCCCTGCAGTGCAATGTAATTACAACCTTTTCTTGGCTAAGTGTAGTACCCTGGAGATTACTATAAGTAACTTATAATAGAATTTTTATTAGCGGTAGTAATTTTTTATGATAATTAGAGTAATCTGCAGCCCATAAAAATCAGAAGATATATAGTTATATCTTTTGTACAGGAAAAGTGTTTCTTCCAACTATGGAAACACCATAAATGGCAAATGCAGCTTTATGGCCACCGTTGGCTTTTATGCTGGGCTGTTTGGTGTCCCTTTCCTTATTAACACTCTCCATTACTTTGGCAGTAAACATTTGATGACAAATTAAAAATGTGGTCACCACCATCAAAAGGCAGCAGAAGCATCTCCAAATGCCTACTAGCCCGGTGCCCTCCCTCTCCCCTGCTTCCTCGCTCTTATGTCCAGAGGTATCTCAAAGCTAAGGTCATTTGTTAGCCAGCCTCTCCTGTCTGATCCCTAAGCTCAGCCCTGTGAGCCTTTATATTTTGGATCTGACACAGAACTATTACAAAAATAATGCAACTAAGCTATAATTTCAGAAGAACTAATGGAGCTATCTGAGTTTGCTCAGAGGAGTATGAAAAAGATTTGAAAAGAATATTCATGTTTATACTGACTTTGCACTAGTAAATGGATATGTGTAGGCTAGCTGCTGTAACAAATAAACCTCTGTGTTTCAATGACTTAGCATGATAGATGCTTATTTGGGGCTTACCTATGGGTCAAGTGCCTATGAACCTGTTCAGAGATAGTCTTTCCCCCAAGTAGTGATTTAAGGGAGAAGGAAATGGCAACCCACTCCAGTACTCTTGCCTGGAAAATCCCATGGATGGAGGAGCCTGGTAGGCTACAGTCCATGGGGTCTCGAAGAGTAAGATACAACTGAGCGACTTCACTTTCACTTTTCAGTTCAGTTCAGTTCAGTCGCTCAGTCATGTCTGACTCTTTGCGACGCCATGAATTGCAGCACGCCAGGCCTCCCTGTCCATCACCATCTCCCGGAGTTCACTCAGACTCACATCCATCGAGTCCGTGATGCCATCCAGCCATCTCATCCTCGGTTGTCCCCTTCTCCTCCTGCCCCCAATCCCTCCCAGCATCAGAGTCTTTTTCCAATGAGTCAGCTCTTCTCATGAGGTGGCCAAAGTACTGGAGTTTCAGCTTTAGCATCATTCCTTCCAAAGAAATCCCAGAGCTAATCTCCTTCAGGATGGCCTGGTTGGATCTCCTTGCAGTCCAATGGACTCTCAAGAGTCTTCTCCAACACCACAGTTCAAAAGCATCAATTCTTCGGCGCTCAGCCTTCTTCACAGTCCAACTCTCACATCCATACATGATCCATATATGAGGAAAAACCATAGCCTTGACTAGACGGATCTTAGTCGGCAAAGTAATGTCTCTGCTTTTCAGTATGCTATCTAGGTTGATCATAACTTTTCTTCCAAGGAGTAAGCGTCTTTTAATTTCATGGCTGACACAACTGAGCGACTTCACTTTCACTTTTCACTTTCATGCATTGGAGAAGGAAATGGCAACCCACTCCAGTGTTCTTGTCTGGAGAATCCCTGGGATGGGAGAGCCTGGTGGGCTGCCGTCTATGGTGCTGCACAGAGTCAGACACGACTGAAGTGACTTAGCAGCTGCAGCAACAGCAGTGATTTAAAGATAGGGTTCCTTCCATCTTAAAACTCCACCATCCTGGGGCCTCACAGTAATCTGCATCCATTTATCAAATGCAGAAAGAGAGAAGGAAGAGGGCACTCATTTACTTAAAAGCCCATCTCAGAAGTGATGCACTTGATTGGTGAGAACGAGTCACATGACCACAACCCATTGCAAGGGGCCCTGAGAACTTCAGTTCTGGGTGTGGCAGCAGCCTCACTTCATGAACTCTATAAAAGAGGAAGCGAGAATTTTGTTGAGTAGCTGGTCCGTCTTTACCCCACTGAACAAGACATAGCTTGTATTTACATAGACCTTGTGGAAAGATATATGCAAATGGCAAACTCTTCACAGAAACAGAGCATAGTGAGTATAAGATTTAAGAAAAAAAATCATAAAGTCAGATCAGCTGTGTTCAAAGCCAACTTTCTCCTTTTATAATGTAATTAAATTATTGTTCAGTTTATTTATCCACTCTGAGCCTCAGCGTACCCAGCCATAATACGGGAATAAAAATAGTTAACATAAATTGAATACATAAGATATGTTCTAAGTGTGCTGTGAATGTTAATTGCTTTAATATTCATTGCAGCTCTGTGAGGGGAGGTGCTGTTATTATCTGACCTATGCAAACGGGGAAGCTGAGGTATACAGAGGTTAACTTGCTTATGGTCATACAGGCTGAAGTCAGGATTCAGTCAATCCTAGACCTCTCAGGCACTAGCCCCAGCCTCATTAATGGTAGTATATATCTCATAGATTTGTTGTGAAGATAAGATGGGAAGATAACTAGAAAACGATTTTGACAACTAATGAATACTTAATTTATTTACTTAATTAGTGACTCATGCCACCAAATATCCCCTCCATTGGCTGGTTGGAGGAGATATACACAGTTAGAACCATGCTTTTGGGTTAAGGTAGAATTTTTCAAAGGCTGCTCTGCCCAAGTCTATTATCAAAGGATACATCTTAAAAAGAAAACTCTATGGTCAAATAAGTGTGGGAATGCTAGATAGCCTGTCTTAAAGATTCATAGGCATATTAGCCTATCAAGGGCTCTGATAAGTCTTTCAGTAAAGAGACTTGCTTAACTCCATTCAACCGTGCAACTCTCAAATAAATATATTTGCTTTCCCCTCCTAATTAATATAGCCTAAGAAGCTAGTGTTCCATTTAACACACTTTATTACATACTGGGTAATGTTATACTGCCTTCAGTTGAAAAGTTGAAAAGTATGTGTCTGAAAGTTATGCTTGCAAAACGTATCTGAGGATGGGTCTTAGAAATTTGGATCAAGAGATTGATGTTTAATAAATATGTCTGTTTCCACTTATCAAGGAGTTGTGTTTTTTTTTTGTTTGTTTGTTTTTAAGTAGGGAGTTGGTATCTATTTAAGCTCTACTGACTTTTCCAGGAATTCTTGGTGATTTTTTTTTATTGACATCATCAAAAAGGGTTAATTATTGCTCCGTTGGGATCTCAATGCTTTCTATTTACCTAATCTTCAACCCTAAGAAACAACTCTGCCCGCAATATGGGAAGGAGTGGTCGATGGCTGTTGAACAGGTTGGGGGAAGGAAACCACTTTGAATTCCCTTTTAGCTTCATTATTTCGTTTGGAAATGTAATACAACCTTCAACATATCCCCAAGTTAAACCCACCCTCCAATCTTGATTGTTTAATCAACCAGAAGTCAACTAATTATAATTCTTAATTAACCAGAAACTTGTCCCTTCACTATTCGTTGGAGAGGAAAAATAGATAAATGACAAATTAATAAGCTGATAACAGTAAGTTTAAAACAAATGGGAAAATATTTTCCATCAGAATGACAAAAATATTGTCCTTAATGAACAAACAGTTCATAAAAATCAGTAAAAAAAAAAATTGAGTTAATAGAAAATATAGTCAAAGGACAGGACAGATTAGGTATAGGGAATGCAAAGAGCCAACAAACATAAAAAGTCATTTTGGTAATCAAAAAATGTAAATTAAAATCGATAAAACCATTTTTTCACTTGGTAAATGAATAAAAATTAAAATATCTTCCATGCTTGTCAGAGTATAAAACAAAAGTACTTATGCCCATTGGACTGGTAATGTCACTTCTAGAAATTTATCCTAAAAAAAATTGGAGACTCAAATGCAGATTTATGAATAGATGTATTGATTGCTGTATTTTGTAATACTGAATGAAAAAAGATTAGCCTAACTGCAGAGAAAGACCTGGGAATATCATGGTTATCCATAGTGGAATGTTATAATTAATGAGTATAAAATGATATTTCGATAGCAGTATTAATGATAAAGAAAAATTATCATATAATTAATAATAAGACAAATTATAAGATATGAAACAACATTTATACTATTAACTCAATTATGTAAATATACAACAGGGACAGAAGGAGAAAAGAAGGGAGGGAGACAAATGAAGCAAATGTAATTAAAATGTTAACAGTGGCTGTTTCCAACTTGCAAAATTAGAAGCTATTTTGTTTTGTCATTTCTACTTTTCTATATTTCCCACCATTTCAAAAATGACCGTGAGTGATTTTTATAACCAGATAAATGAAATAAAAGCTATCAAATCAAAGAAGACATTTCCCGATTACTGCTGATTCAGGTCAGCGCTCTCTCCCTTTCACATCCAAGCTGGTATATGGTGAAAACTGATGTTTATACAGAATGGCAACCCCAGAGCCCTGGGAGAGCCTCACTCACTGAGAAGATATTCGATGAATTTACCACACTGAACTTCCTGAGGCTGGAACGTAAAACACCACATCTTGGAAAGATTTTCAGCAATAAGATGTGAAACCAAAAGACGTCTTGGCCAGCCCTCATTTAACCAAAATATCATGTTAACTAAAATAGCACATTAATGGAGAAATTCTGATCGGGTGAGATTCTACTGTGTAAATGGTCATTTAATTATCTGCTATTCTGGCTGACTTATACCTCTGCCTTTAAAAAATAAATAAATAAATAACATGAAAACTAAAACCTGGCTATATAACTCAGTTCTGGAACTCTCCTTCCATTCTCTCCTGTGGCAGAGGTTACTTTGTGTTCATCAGATCCCCCATTTTTTTTTCCCACCTGGGCACACAGTTGGACTACATTTCCCCATCTCCTTTGCAGTTAGGTGCCTCCATGGAATGAGTGCTGAGCACAGAAAGGTGATCAGAAGTGATGTACAACCACCGGCAGGCCTGGCTCATAAAACCCTGCCACATGCTATCAGCTCCGCTCACTCTTGGTCCACAGAGAGAACACAATGGAGGAGGACTCTAAGGCATAGGGAGCCTTTGGTGGAAGGAGCCTGAATCCCAGAGGATTCATACACCTTCTACTCCCCCTACACACATATGCGCAAAGCAGGCCTTTTGGAGACTGTGTCTGAAAGGAGGAATAAATAGTTAGCGTTGCTTCACTGAAGCCTGGGGTGCTGTATGTTACAACAAGCAGCTAGCTTATTCCATACAGATTACTGTATGTGTTGTGTGTGTGCTAAGTTGCTTCAGTCGTGTCCGACTCTGTGCAACCCTATGGACCGTAGCTCGCCAGGTTTCTCTGTCCTTGGGATTCTCCAGGCAGGAATACTGAAGTGGATTGCTGTCCCCTTCTCCAGGGAATCTTCCTGACCTACGGAGATCGAACCTACATCTCTTATGTATCCTGCACTGGCTGGCGGGTTCTTTACCACTAGCACCACGTACGACAACCCCACTTAGCACGTTACTCTAAGCAGGATGATGGCAGAGAGGCGTTTTAGATGAAGCATAAGATTTAGAGATGATCAAGTTTGGATTTAAATCCCAGTTTCCCCCACTGACTAGATCTAGGGCCTTGAACAAGCTCACTATATCTCTTGGATGCTCAGTTGCCTTTTCTGCAAACAGAAAAGAAAATCCCCATTTCATGGTATGGCCATAAAGTTTAAATTAATGTATGTAAGTGCCTCGTGTCATTCTGGATAAAAGGTCCATAGCTGACAAATGGGGACTTCTCTTTCTCATACAAACAAGATCCATCATAGCAACTGCTTGTCTCGAAGAAAAACTAAACTTTACACTTGGAAAGCAAAGAGACGTCAGGTTTCCAGATCCTATTCCTTTATCCAGGTGCTGCCCACAATTCCCCATCTCCTAGAACCATGCTTATCATCCCCTCACATGTCCTGAACCAAAATGTGTCTGACAAACTTTAAGTAAGAGAATCAAATAGAGAACATATCAGCAAAGGACCCTATACAACATTTGCTCTGTTTGAGTGGCCAATGTCAGTCTTGTATCCTCAGAGCAAAAATCATCTGGGATTGAGATGGTGGAAAAAAGAGTCTTCATTGATTCATTTGTTCACACACACATTTCTGAGCATTGGCAGGCATGGAGGCAGGTGCTAAGGTAATAACAGCAGAAGGATCCCTGAGTCCAACGGGTGGAGCAAAGAAATAAACCAAAAAAAAAAAAAAAAAAAAGTCCTATCATGGCCTACAATTCATATATTTAGTCATTCAATAAATGCTGAGCATTGAAATGTGCCAGACAAAGTGGCCAAGGCTCATCAGTAAACAAAATAGGAACGAAAAAAAAAATAGAAATGCCTGTGGTTACATGATTTACATTCTAGATAAAGTTCAGTTCAGTTCATTTCAGTCGCTCAGTCGTGTCCGACTCTTTGAGACCCCACGAATCGCAGCACAACAGGCCTCCCTGTCCATCACCATCTCCTGGAGTTCACCCAGACTCAAGTCCATCGAGTCCATGATGCCATCCAGCCATCTCATCCTCTGTCTTTCCCTTCTCCTCTTGCCCCCAATCCCTCCCAGCATCAGAGTCTTTTCCAATGAGTCAACTCTTCACATGAGGTGGGCAAAATACTGGAGTTTCAGCTTTAGCATCTTTCCTTCCAAAGAAATCCCAGGGCTGATCTCCTTCAGAATGGACTGGTTGGATCTCCTTGCAGTCCAAGGGACTCTCAAGAGTCTTCTCCAACACCACAGTTCAAAAGGATCAATTCTTTGGTGTTCAGCCTTCTTCACAGTCCAACTCTCACATCCATGCATAACCACTGGAAAAACCATAGCCTTGACTAGACGGATCTTAGTCGGTCTAGATAAAGTACAATTTATCAAATAAGTAAAATATATTCCCTGTTAGAAGGTGATCAGATCTTTGGAGAAACATAAAGCCAGCAAGTATAGTAGGAATGCCAGCGTGGAATGCATATAGAAAGTGAAAGTGAAGTTGTTGAGTTGTGTCCGACTCTTTGCAACTTTGTGGACTGTAGCCTGCCAGGCTTCTCTGTCCATGGGATTTTTCAGGCAAGCATACTGGAATGGATTGCCATTTCCTTCTCCAGGGGATCTTCCCAGGCCTGGGATCAAACCCTAATCTCCTGCATTGCAGGCGAATTCTTTACAAACTGAGCCACCAGGGAAGGGTGACATTTAAGCAGAAGCCCGAAGGAGGTGGAGGAAGGCACTGTACTCTTCAAGGGAAGAGTGTCCCAAGCAGAGACGGTCTCCAGGGCCAAGGCATCACAGCAGAATTCAGCTCAGTGGGATCACAGGACACAGCAGAGAGGCCAGTGTGGCCAGAGAGGAGAAAGCACCCCAATTTTGCTTAGTCCAGCTTGCCTATCACATAGCTCTTGGTGTTGACCCTAGACTGTGTCAGCTTCTGTTCTGCAGTCAGAGTGGGGGAGCTCCCGGCAAGAGGACAGGGGTGTGGAGAGGCAGGAGATGGAGTAGTGTGGTAAAAGTGGACATGAAATCGGCAAAAGACAAGTTTGTTACCATGATGACATGTACTATCACTCTTCCCTCTCCGGAGATAAGAATATTGCAGCCTGCTGGTCAACAGCAGGGAGCGATGGAAACTCTCACAATATAAGTAGTTGCTCTTGGGACGTGTCAGAATCAAACAGGACAGAGGCTGCCACTCAGTGAAGAGGGCAGGTGGATAGTCCCCGCCACACCTCTGTACCAAATGTCATCACCAAAATCTCTTCAAACAAGCCCTTTCGATGTGCCATCTCTTTCTTGCCAGAACGCTGATGGGTGCAAAAAAATAATTATTTTAAAACTTAGCATGCCAATCTTTTGGGGAATTTGGTGTTGGAGACCAACTGATAATCACACATTTCAGAAGAAAAAAATCCTAAAAGGAAAGGGGCCTAAAGAACTTTCCCCATGTTTTCCTGGCACCAAGCCCCAGTCTACTTCCAATAGCCACTGCCCTCTGAGCAGAGGTGGCAGTCTGACTTTTCTCCGTGTGTGTGTGTGTGTGTGTGTGTGTGTGTGTGTGTGTGTGTTAAGTCACTTCAGTCGTGTCTGACTCTTTGCGACCCTGTGGACTGTAGCCCGCCAGGCTCCTCTGTCCATGGGATTTCCCAGGCAAGAATACTGGAATGGGTTGCCATACTGTCCTCCAGGGGATCTTCCCAACTCAGGGATCAAACTCATGTCTCTTATGTCTCTTGCATTGGTAGGCAGGTTCTTTACCGCTAGCACCACCCACTTGGGGCCATACAAAGTACTCGTGCGTATCTACCACATATGCTTTTCCTATTAAACCAACATCTCTGGCCACCACTGTTCATTGGGAGCTTCTCTCTCACCCTCCAGCTCACCCCACTTTGAAGCTATGTGGGATCATATCAACCACTGCTATCCTCATCAGAAACCTTTAATGACACTCAACGTCTCCCAAAAATAAAATTTAAACCCTTACTGACAAGGTCATGTGCAAGTTACTTCTGCAGTTGCTCACTAAGCATCTATTATGTACTGGGCTCAGAGGAAACAAAGATAAATAAGATGCTTTCCCCCCCCCCCCTCTTTGAGGTGCTTATACTGTACGGGTATAGGAGAAGTAATAAACTGATAACAAATGTAAGTCATCAGTGGATTAAGAACCTACTGGATCTTTGCAAGATAAAGATAATTAGTGACCCTGAAGTAGAAAATTCCACAAACAGAACCAAAAAATTTTTTTCAAAGATAAAATAGCACTGGATTTCCAAGAGAAAACTGAATTTAGTTCACAAGGATCTGCTTGAAAATTCTGGGTTCAAGGAAATATCGATGGAGATTGACAGACATGGAGACATCCCCTAGTCAAATTCTTAGACTTCAAGGGGAAAGAAATATTTCTTCAGGCACCCAAGAACCACTTCAAGGCACTGACAGTTGAGAAGTCATCTCAATGAGGAATGTTTGCAGCCAAAACCTGACTAGGTAGCATCCATAAAGTTCTGAGGACAAGAAGAGGTGACCTGAGTAAATTATACCAGTCAGGTTGCCAAGCAAGTATTAAAGCAAACACAAAATGTATCATGAAATATAGCACCCATAGTTGTTTTGTTTTTAAATATAACTGTTCAGTGGCGACAGTGATGAAATGCAACCAACCTAGAAGCAAATGGTAAAGACTTGGTGTGACATTTAAAGACAGGGGAGATACACAATTTTTTAAAAATAAATGTAAAGCTAAAAGTGAAAAAAAAAGAAAAGACAGTATAGTGACATCTGTGAAGTTCTGAAAGAGAGGGTGAATTTTATACCCAGCCAAGTTGTATTTCCATTGTAAAGGCAAAGGTCAACCTCAAGCCTGAGTGAATTCTGGGCAAACAACCCAAAGGACCTGTCTTGACAAAAACAGTATGCTCGGTAAAATCTACCCAAGTACCTCTTTATACTCTTACAGCTTATTTAACTCCCTTATGACTTCCCCGGACCCAGTTGTCATACATAGACATTTTCAGATTTTACAGCCACCTTGTTCCAAGGACACTCTCCTGCTCAGAGTGTTATGGAACTGCTCTCTATGTAGAAGTTCCTCTTTCTTGGAGCCTTCCATGGGTACCAACAGCCCTGATGAGCTTCTCTTCATTCACAGTAGGACTCCTATTTCAGCATTGCTGTGGGGCATTGGAAGAGGGCGAGCAACCTTGGAGAGTTTAGTTTCCATCTTTGGACTCAGTCGAAGGTGAACAGTGACCACAGCCACATTCCATACCACTCCTCCAAGGAGATACATCCTCATTTGTAGTATCTCTGCATCACTGCCCCAGTATCACTGCTGTTGTGGGACCTCCGTGAGACCCAGGTTCTTACTATAACATAGGTAGGATGTTTTCTGGTTCATCCAACTTTTGGCGTTCCCCGTGTTACAAGAGTAAGTGCCAGAGTGACCAGGGTACGGTCTTGAGGACTTCTGCACCATGTCTCACTATGTGGGGCTCATACAGGAATCACTGAGCCCAACTTCTGTGTATCCTAAGAATTTACCTGTCTTCTTCGTCCCTCTCTCCTTCATGAGATAAACCACTTCTGAGTTGCAGGGCTGACCAACTTTATTCATATCTTGTTCTACAGTGAGAACTCAAGTTCTCACTACCCTCGGTGGGCTTGGGAGAGTGAGACCAAAGGGAGGATTTGGTGGGTATCATTCCTTTCTTTATTTGAGACTTAAGCTCAGAAAGCCAGATTCAATCTTCAGGAAGCTTATCTTTATGGTTTCCATTTTATTGAATCTCATTTTGCTAATTCTTCATGATTCCACACTCGCTATTAGCCTTAATGGACTCTTTATTGGTTTACCCCTAATAATATGTTAATTGATAGCTCTTATTGCTTTCAAACCCTAACTTTCCCACATTGAGAAGTCCAAACAATCGAGCCATTGCTAATAAGGCTCGGATGTGGGGAGAGTCATTATGATTCCCCAGTTAGCAGTGTAGAAGGGAGGATGTTCTGTGCACAGCGATGTCCCAACACAAAATTCCTTCGAGGATGCTTAAAAGCCCTGGTGGGAAAGTGGAGGGGCAGCCTCCAAGCTCAGTGTCACTGCCTAAAAAAGCCCCTTCCTGACAGGTGATGCTGCTTGCTGCCCACACCCTGACAACGCACAGCATCAGGACCACATCATGTCTGGCTATTTGTAAACCAAGCAGAAGCTGAGGAAACATCCCTCTCACAGGGAAAGCATTGATTTGAAGAGGCTTGGAGTGGGGCTCCGGCCTCGACGAGCGTGGAAGGGCCTCCTTAAACTGACACAATAAATTAGTTCAAAGCTGATGACAGCCCTCCAGATTACCCACCGCCCCACAAAGGAGGGAACGCTCTGGTCCCCTTCACGAAAACATAGATAAAAATTGTGTTCTTCTCCTCTAATGAGGCAAGCTCAGATATAAGTCAATAGAGCAATTCATTAACAAATCTAATGAAATCCCCCGGGGTTGCCAGCGAGATGGCAATGAAGTCTCCTTGGGCGGCAGGTCCGTATGTCGAGGGTCAGATTGTGGAGTGGTTTTCCTCTGGCCTATTCACTGCCCACATATGGCAGTTAAGGTCACTGTTATCAGACACTTTCTCTGTACACAAAACAAAATTTCCATATGGCCCATGGAAATGGCCTGGCCGGGCTTCTGGGCAGCTTCCCACGGCTCTCTTTGTGCGGCGCTGGTTAGAAGTATAAAAGAGGGTGTGAGGGGTTACCTCGTCACTCAACTGCCCGGCCTGCTTTGTGCGTCAGTCCAATTTAGCGAAAATCTGCATCACTTTTTCCCCTGTCTTTCAGGCACAAATGCTCATGTCAGTCTATTAGAACGTGATGGAAGTACTGATCACAACCTCCGCATTTAAATCCTTTTGAAACCGCGGTGACCCGCTGAAGAGGGTTCTGAGGGGAAGGACCTTCTCAAGGCTCTTTCAAATTCACAGAAATAAAGGCCTTTCCTGGCTTAAAGTGGCCCCTCAGATTGAGCCCCACAGAGCCCCGAAAAAAAAAAAAGTCCAACACGATTGTCATGGATATTACATGACAGGGACAAGAACAGGCCAGCGAAGACAAGGCTCCAGGCCGCACAAAACTGGACGGGGCTTTCTTCCCCGTTTGGGCCTGGGATTGTTGACAGCCCAGTAAATAGGCTGTTTAACCCTTTGAAACTGAATAAAGAGGGTGTAGACAAATGCTTTCTGATGGAGTTTGTGCATGTAATAGGCAGGAGCATACACACACACTCAGGGGCTTCGGGGACTCAGGGGCCGGGGGAGGGGCTGGCGGAGGACCAGGCAAGTCTTCCTTCTTGGGCTGCGGACTGAAGTCTCGACAGAATTTCTGATGAGATCGGCGTAAGGGGGCAGGGGTCCCAGAGGCCAGATCTGGATGTGCAGGTGACCAGGACGTCTGGGGCAGCTGCAGTAATGCCTGTCATGGGCTTGAGTGGCGCCTGTGACTTATCAGCATCTGGTGTTGTGGAAAGTTTGGGGGGTGGTCCTGGAGGTGGTCCTCCTTCTCTCCTGCCCCCTTGGTTTTCACTTACTCCGTCCTGAGATGAGGACAAGGATAGCAATATGAACAACTAATCAGGGCAGGTGTTCTGCTAAACACTGTCTCTTCCTTATTTTGCTTAATTGAGGTAACCACTCTGCAAGGTCGAAACAATGAAGCCCATTCTGCAGATGAGGAAACTGAGGCGCCAAGTGGCTGAGCCGCTTGCAAGAGAGCTGCAGCTGCCAAGTGGTGAAATGGGGTTCGGATCAGTCTTTCTCCTCCTGCTAACCAGTCTCTAGACCTGGTCTTCCCATTGTCTTGAAACAGGAAAGTTCCTGTTCAGTTGTGCCATTGTTTTAATAAATAGAACGATGCCTTCTCCCTCCCTCTCTGACTCGTTCTCTCTCTCTCACTTTGATTTTGGGTAAAAGTATATTCCTATTGACCTAAGAAGCCAAAATAAACAGGGGATTGAAACCTGCCTCCCAGAAATTTAAAATTATGCATATTGCTTCCAATTTCATAAGCTGTTTAGGCTCCCAGGGAAATGACTCCCCCGTGAGCCACAATTCCTAAGGCTTGGCAGCCACGGAGTTTCCATAAATCCACATACTACTGTTTCTAACCTCTGACTGTACTTTTAACTGGGAAGGGCCTTTTTAATTCATTTAACTCATTTTAATTGTCTTTGGGGGGACGAGAGCTTTCTTCGGCCAGCTCTGCTGGCTGGGGGAGCTGATTACAGAGCTCAGACTGCCATTCACCAGAACCCTCATGAAAATGCATGCGGGCTCCCGCACCCTCGGTAATTGTAATATTTCTTCCTTACTGTTTATGTCAGAGAGTCATTACTGGAAGAGGCTGACACATCTGACATGTGTGGCGTCGACACACATTAGGTGGTCCTTAGATAATTTTTAGACAAAGTTTAGCTGGTGTAGCAGGAACCCAGCCCTGTTGTAAGCAGCAGACATGAAAGGAAAAACATCTTCTCGTGCTGGCTCCTTGAACATGATAATTAGCCCGATCTTTCCCCTTCAAGACGGCAAAGTTCTTGGGGTCTGGGGCCAGGTCCTCACCAGGTATGTACGCTCCCTCCGTGGAGGCTGCTATTTCTATCGTCAGCTGTAGTGTCTCCAGCACCACTTTAGGTAATTTACTTATAGTATCTCCTTTAACATGCCATAGCAAACTTAGAAGGCAGATCCTATTACTATTTCATAGAGGAAAAAGATCTGGGGCCCAGAGAGGTTAAGCAACTTGGGCAAAATTAAACAGCTCATGAGCCTGAATTCAAACCATGCTGCCTCCCATAATGCAGTGCCCAGAACAGTGAAAAATCAGTTAGTACTTGGGCAGCTAAGGTTTGAGCTGCCAGATATTCTGATAGAGATTCTATCCTATCTAGGATCTCGGTTCCACCCGTCCTTCTCCTGCCCACTTATTTCATCTCTGCTGCCCCTCCAGTGGCTTCTGACGCTCTGGGCTTTCCTTGAAGGCAAGATCAATCCACGTTAAGAAACGTCTCCTAATTGCTTATGTTTTACCACTGAGAAATAAATGAACATTTTCCATCACCCGATTTAATAGCGCTGACTCGTACTGCAAGAGGAAGTAAATCAATGGCTGGTGAAGGAAAAGAAGCATTTTTTCTTTTTTAAATAACTCACACTTTAGAAACGCGATCTCTAAGTTATTACAAATTATAAGGTTAAGACCTCTTAGACGAATCCTAGCTGCTTAAAAATTTAAAACTCCAGGGTAGAGCAGTGAAGGATTAATGAGCTTCAGGCAACTAAATATCAGGACCTGGGGGGGAGAAGTCTTGTTTTATGTGAGAGCCTACGAGGACGGAACTCCACCTGGTGAAATCCTTCTCTTTTGGGGGGTGCGGGGGAGGCAATGGGTGTGGGGTGAAAGTTTGGAGGGGTGGATTAGAACATTCCAGATGAGACTGACTGGTTCTCTGATTGAGAAACGTGAGATTCCTCCAAACATTTCATTATGTCAATGCAGAATTAGATTTCCCTAGCACATCCTTGTACTCTCTAAAGAGAAGAAAGAAAAGCATTTTATGAGTCGTGCCTTCACACCAAAGTTAGAGGGTGTGTGTGTGTGTGTGTGTGTGTGTGCAAACCTTTCATCAGGAATCGGGATTAAAATCTCTAGGAAAATATAGCAGGCAGAAGCAACATGCAGTATTTATTTTCCCAACGGAAAGGTAAACAGTAGAAGGAGAAGACGAAAATATTTAGAGAAGAAACTAACCAGATTTGATGAAACGCTTCAAGAAATGCCAGCCTTGGGAGGAAAGGTCAGGACTGGCAGGCTTCTTTGCATATGTGACAACACGTGTCACATTTAACTGCCTGGCCCCTCCCCCAGGCGCCCCCCCCAACCGACACCCCTCATCATAAAGCACAATTTTAGGGGGAACCCACAGCTCACAGAGACTGATAAGGACCCCAGTTCATCAAGTTCTGACTCCAGTTCAAAGGTTTTTTGTTGGTATGCGAGATGACAATTCTCGGGTTATTTCTGTTTCCTGCCTTTCTCAGGTTGGAATCACTTTCTCTCTGACCCAAATCTATTATTCTCAGCTTCACTCCCACTCCCCCGATCCAGGAACAGCCCACGGTGACACCCCCCACATAGCCCTGGGTTTCCTCTACTGATCACCGGCGTCCCAACTGGGCTGACAATAAATCCCCAGGCACCCTTGTTTTAATTACGGATGCTAAAATGGGCCTTTTGGAGAGAACTCCTGTTTGCTCAACACAAACCTTTCGCTCTCTGGCCATCTTGGGTCTGAGTTCCACATTTAAAATTAAATTATGCTTGGGATAATATTGTCTTGAGCTCACAGTTGCTGCCATGGATATTGACAAAGACTTAGCCAGTATTTTAATAAGAAAACAAAAAGCCAGAAAAAGGCTCCAGAGTTTCCAGGCGGATCATTAAGGAACCACCTTGGAGGCCGGAGGCTGATGCTGACTGCATCACAGTTCGTCACACAACTTAAACTTCTTTTGACATCTAGTTATGTCGAAATGTGACTGATCACCTAGGGGCTGGAGCTCCAGAGAGGGAAAAGTTCACTGACAGACAGCCGTGTGCAGAACAGTTCTTAAATGAGAATCAAGAGAAAGTAACATCCGGGCGACCTGACACTCTGCACCTGCTACCTGGATCCGTCTAACTCAGGCAGGCCTGTTCTGGTGAGTTCTATTAGCATCTGCATGCTTCTGTCTCATTATCACACATCTGCCCACCTTTATTCCAGTGACGCTGCCTCTCATCTGACAGCTCCGACGTTGTCAAGAACTGGATATTAGGGAGCAGGGTACGGCGGGCTCGCCGTGTTCACTTTTATTTTCTAAAGACTGGTGCATGGTTTGACAGTACTGCGCCGCAGAGGTAAAGGAGATAATGAACATATTGGGCAGTTCCTAAACAATGCTGAAGAGTGGATGGCTGGTGGCATCACCTCAGCCTGAGCAGGCTCCTTTGTGGGGCCGGGAGATCAAAGCCACTGTTGACCTCAGCTCCCAGCCCAGTCCCACTCATAGAGAGTCACAAGCCACTGAGGAGCTTAATTTCTCGATATTTCAGCTTTGCAAAAAACCAAAACAGAAAAACTCGTGCTTCCATGTTGATCTGCTGAATTATCAACATCCAGACTTCGGGATCTTCTTTGAAAGCATAGCGCCTCTTGTGTGCCGGGTAATTTCAAACACGGACCCTCCGCCCATGGATGAAAAAGAGGTGCCTGCTTGCCCTCAGTTTCTTCCTGGCCTTAAAACAACTGGCAGAGGCAGCCATGTAAATGTAAGATGCCAGCCTCACAGAGCTCCCCCGAAAATAAAAATCTACCAGTGCACCTTTCACCCTGGGACCAGTGAGGGTGATGCTGAACATGCCAAAATGTCAGATCGCAGGGCTTGGGATTCCACTGAGTTCCAATTGCCAAAGGAACTAGCTTTCCCCCTTTGCCTGCTGGCCTCTTCCTTGGGGTAAAAGAAAGCCCCCTGTGTTCAGATAACCTTGGGTTCTGAAAGGCTGTGAGCATTTCTGAGTTGAGTTCTAGATACAGATTGAGGTCCTTGGCCCCAGAAAGATAAAAGAATAAAAAAACATGCCTGAGAAAGGAGGGAAACCCAGCTCCCACCTTTCCAGGCCCTGAGAATGCAGAGGAAACAATAGAATTTGTCAGAGAGGGCAGAAGGATGCCCACTGAAGTTCACACCCCAAGGGACCCCAGAGGGAGCCCCCAGTGGCATCCCAGACTGGCCTCAGCCAATCTGAGAAGCTGGTGTGTAGGGACAAATTCAGAGCCATTTAGGAAAGCCCTGACTTCCCTCCCCGTGCCCACAGCTTTCATCCCTCTGATATTTCTTTGTTCTCCAGCTTGCTGAGGGTTTGTATGGGTTAATGGAAAAATTACTGTTATTTTGCAACAATGCAATCAAAGTCAGTTCAGCAAACCCTGATAAAGTGAGAATAGCTTATTCAGATGGAGCTGGCAGGCCTGAACTCACAATTGCAAAGTTTGAATACAAAATAAGATATCCCCCCCCTTTTTTTTAAAAAAAAGAGAGACAGAATCCGTTGTCATTCATGCTAAAAAGGCATTACAGACTGTCGACACTGTACAGAAAAATAGGAGATGTTGACCTTTTTATTATAGACTTTTCTCTACTGTTGCCCTTCTTTCAGCTGCACATCGCGCCCCCCGCTCCCCCCCGCCCCCCTCTGCACTCACACACACTCTTTTCAGCTGTATGTTATCTCAAATAATTACCCTCGCTTCTGGCTGTCCCTGGTGACTTCTGCTGCTAAAAAAGCTACTCATTGTCGGAGACTGAAGAGGGATTTCAAACCTGCTTCTTGTGGCCGGGCAACGGCTCTTAATTAACCACTCAGGTATTGGGGAAGCTCCCAGCCCGGCTCGCTTCCATATGGCTGAAACATGTCCTCAGTGATAATCACGGAAGGAAATATTGTATCAAAAAAGAACTCACACCACCGAAAGCTTGTGCAAATTATTTTTAATGATTCTTCTCTGGTGAGTCGGCTTATTTGTTATTTCAAGCCGAGATAGAGAGAAAGGACTGAGATCCTCCCAGTAAACACCCCTGGTGCCCCACCCCCATCCCAAATCAGATCCCTGGATACTGTCACAAAGAGGAGACCCCTCCCAGCAGCGGAGCCCCTCCAGACACCCTAGAAAGGTTTTCTCACCATGATTTTCATCAGCTTTTGTTTCTATTGGGTGCCTGGCTCTTCTCGAACACACGCACAGACACACACGCCTCCTTCACAGAATTTCCAACAAGCAAGTGATTTTATGTAACTAGAGGAGTGACCTATCTGGTAGTACTTCACGTATTCACGCCTCTGGTAGTTCTTGCTTTAAATAATGGTGGTGGCGGGGAGGGTTGGGAAGCTTGGCTGGAAGTGGAGGTGGTGGAGTTTATAAATCTAATTAAAAATGAAGTTGTATTTCCATTTTCCAAAACCACCCATCCACCAGCGTACTGTGTCACTAGACATTATGTACGATTTTACTTTGCGACAGAAACCATCACATTTAAAAATTCATTACAGCAAGGTTAGTTAGACACATGATGGATGCAGCTTTAATCCTGCCATATATTATTACAGTTAAAATGTAAATGATGAAAAATATTTTGTGCTTATCAGCATTTATGTGGAAATGTGTTTTACAGTGATATATGATGTTATAGTTCTATTATTGTGATGAAAAAGAAAGCAATACAAAAAGACGAAGTGTTTATTAAAACATGGTTACTTGTGATAACATATTTCTGTTGTACATGACTTTAAACATATTCACTGAGGGCATTTGTCCAAAGCAACTGTGAAATATGTTTGCCGTGCACATCGGGCTAAGTTGTTTTTTTTTCTTCTGGTTACAGCTCTTTTTAATAGACTAATATTAATTCAAAATCATGTAGAACGCTGTGAAGTTAGCAGGCTTGTTTCCTTTCTGACGTGGTTAAAAATGGACGTGTGTGTGTGTGTGTGTGTGTGTGTGTGTGTTTAGAGACACAGACTCTGGCTATAAAAAGAAGACTTGCGTGTTTATTTGGTACAATCATCGAGAGGAAAGCGAGCCACCCAATTGAATGATGTTTCCAAAGTGATGTCATCCAGGACACAATAGAATCCTATTCAAGTTGTAATTAACATAGTGGAAAAGTAATATCAAACGTCACTTTCCAATCAGGTGTGCGTGAAAAAAAATGAAAAGGCCACGTTGGGTCCCTGCATGGTTCCGTCAGGGCACAGAAATGTTTTAGCTGTGAGCGTGGAAGAACTGATGAGGGCAAGAACTCTGCAAGCCCCAGATACTGTGCCGGACGGGAAAGCTACCTCCTGACTCTCCTTTTTGCCAAGTTCACTCACAATGTGGTTCCTGCCTCCTGCTCCCCTCCCCGTTTTTCACCAGCTCCAGAACAATAGTACGTCCAACTACAAAATGAAATAGAACACAAAAAGAAAATAAACCCTCCTCAGCAAACCAAACAAACAGAAAAAAAAATGAAAAGGAAGAGAAAATTTATTACTAAACCCTATTTAAAGAAAAGTCACATAAAACAAAAGTCCTTCCTACAGACATTCTCTGCTGTGTCTCCTGTCATTTTAGGACAAAGCGCTTAATAATTCGTCCAAGTGATCATCCCCCCCATTCCCGCCCCCCCCCCAGAATCTTTACAGTTAGAATATGGTAACAGTGATACCCAGGAACTACATCTGTTAAAGGTTGGTACATGGTACTCGATTTGCTACATAAATTGTAAGTCTTTCTCCCACCTCCTGTTGATGAAGGATCTTGTAATAGGTTTAGAATTGACCAGACTAGGAAATCAGTTCCACTTTCCCCTTCTTTCATTCTGTGTCCCAAGTGTCCCTGAGTGGGTGGGGGTAGGTGGGGTGTAGGCAACAGAGCCTTCATGCAAATTTCCATCGGGTTTTTGCCCCGGCTCCTTTTTCTCTTTCTCCTAACATCTGCTCCTAGGAGGATGTCGTTGTGTACATTAGCACTGCAAAGTTTCGCACCCTTTGGGCCTACCTTTGGCACAGGAAGCCAGGACCCGGCCAGCCAACGATAATACAAGCCTCGGTATTTCCTATCTCAGCACCTCCCTCGCTCTGCTCCTCGGCCGCCTGGAGTTGTTATCTTTAGGAAGTCCAAGGTGGGGGAGAGGGAGGGCTTATCTGGCTCCCATCCGAGTTGCAGACATGAAACCCCTCCCTGTACACCTTGGGAACATTGTCACAGAGGGGTCACATCCGCTCCGATTCGACGCCAGTGAACGGGGCCCGTGACCTACACCGTCCTTCACCTCCCTTTGTTTGAGGCAGAAGACCGACTCAGCTGATTTCCTTCAAAGCACAGGTTATAGAATTTGTGCAAATGTCTTCCCATTTGATCAGGAAAGGAAGAGCCCCCACACCTTCTGCAAGGCTCTGTCTTCCCCTTGCATTTCTCCTTATTTTTTTCTTTTAAAATTATTTTTTTATTTTCAATACATGCACGCATGCACACACACACATATACACACACACTCACACATTGACGCACACACGTATGCATTCTCAAGAAAACAGGGGCTCTCAAAACAACTCACCCAAAGCAAACCTCTTCAGTTCATTTTCCTGCTTCACAAATTTCCCTGAGCTGGGATCCCAGGCGTTGTGAACTGACCTGGGGTTGCCCTATTAAATGTATTTATTTCTTAGAGCTGAAGAATATTTGCTGAAAGCTGGATTATCACTTGGTAGACCACCAGCAGCTGTTGAAAACCAGGGCATAAAAGCTTGTTTATGTCTTTAATGGCCCACTTAATGATGGAGCAAGTATGTTATTCATAATAAAATGCCAAGGAATAATCTTAATACCCCAATGCATGGCGCTAGTGAATTAAGAAACATCTGCTATGTCATAAAAGAACATTTTATTTGGGTTCTACATTAAAAACATGATTCCATGGAGTTCTACTGATTTATATGGTACACAACAAATTATGATGTCTTGAAGTAATTATACTTTACAATTAAACCTACCAGGGCCACTCTTGGAAAGAAAACGCCTGCTCCGTCTTCATCATTCAGGATCATTTAAGTTCATATTGTGGTCTTGCCTCGATCTATTTCACCAAAGTGGTGTTTAAAATCTCTGGCATTTGTGTCTCTCCAGGAAGATAATCAAGCTGGAAAATTCTCCTGAAATCACCACTGCAGAATAAAATGGCTATTTGGATTCAAGAGGAAAAGTGTAAAAAATAAGTCTTTACTGCTTGTATTGTATCTGACTCTGACTTGGGATCCCTATTTTCATGTTACTCAAGGGAAGAAGGTTTGGAAGCCGAGCTCAGTTGGGGATCAAGAGGATGACCTCACCCCTCCAGGCTTAGTGTGTATGTGGTGAGTGGGTGGGGGCAAGGAGGGGGAGATGGCAGGAGTTGAGGACGGAGTGGCCCTAGAGATGTCCCGAATTGAGGAAGGTGCTGAAGGGCCAGGGTGTGCCCAGTCCAGTCCCAGTCCCTGCGTCCTCTGCTCCAGATGGCGTCTGTATCCCTCACACCCGCTATCGCACCAGGAAGCCGTGTGTCACCACCTTCATGCCCAACACCACTCGTGAGTCCAGGGACAAGTCTATTGCTTCCTGGAGCCAGGTCCTCAGAAAGGCATACAATGTAACAAGAGGAAAGACGAGTTATTTTAAAAGCTGGCTGCAGGGCAGGCTGGTTGTCCAAGGACAGTGGCTCTTGGCCCCAGGCTGCTTTGGGGAATAACCTGGACAAATGGCCTGTGCCAAACTCTACCACCAGGGATTCGGTTCCATTGGTCTGAGATGCCTTCCCTAAAGCACACACAGTCACTCACTCACATATACTGGTAATTTTTTTTTTAAAGCTTCCTCCATCATTCTGATGTATGAAGTGAAGTGAAGTGAAGTCGTTCAGTCGTGTCCGACTCTGCGACCCCACTACAAGGCTCCTCTGTCCATGGAATCAGAATATACATTCTGATGTATACCCAGGGTCAAAAACTCCTTCTTTAGGGAGATAGGATTTTTTTTCAAAGATGACTGGCACATTCACAACAACAACACCTCCATAAGATTTCTTTGTTTTAGAAAGTGAGGCTGCCTACAATCAGTGGGAATGTTAAATATTCAGTTCAGTTCAGTTCAGTCGCTCAGTCATGTCTGACTCTTTGCAACCCCATGAATCACAGCATGACAGGCCTCCCTGTCCATCACCAACTCCTGGAGTTTACTCAGATTCATGTCCATCGGGTCAGTGATGCCATCCAGCCATCTCATCCTCTGTTGTCCCCTTCTCCTCCTGCCCCCAATCCCTCCCAGCATCAAAGTCTTTTCCAATGAGTCAACTCTTCACATGAGGTGGGCAAAGTACTGGAGTTTCAGCTTTAGCATCTTTCCCTCCAAAGAAATCCCAGGGCAGATCTCCTTCAGAATGGACTGGTTGGATCTCCTTGCAGTCCAAGGGACTCTCAAGAGTCCTCTCCAACACCACAGTTCAAAAGCATCAATTCTTTGGTGTTCAGCCTTCTTCACAGTCCAACTCTCACATCCATACATGACCACTGGAAAAACCATACTAAACAGTGCTTTAGACAACAGTATTTGTGGTTGTTGTTTAGTTGCTTTAGTCATGTCCTTCTCTTTGTGACCCCATGGACTGCAGTACGCCAGCCTTCCCTGACCATCACCAACTCTCAGATCATGCTCAAACTCATGTTCATTGAGTTGGTGATGCCATCCAACCATCTCATCCTCTGTCATCCCCTTCTCCTCCTACCTTCAATCTTTCCCAACATCAGGGTCTTGTCCAGTGAGTCAGTTCTTCTCATCAGGTGGCCAAAGAATTGGAGTTTCAGCTTCAGCATCAGTCCTTCCAATGAATATTCAGGACTGATCTCCTTTAGGATGGACTGGTTGGATCTCCTTGCAGTCCAAGGGACTCTCAAGAGTCTTCTCGAAAACCACAGTTCAAAAGCATCAATTCTTCAGCGCTCAGCTTTCTTTATAGTCCAACTCTCACATCCATTCATGACTACTGGAAAAACCATAGATTTGACTATACGGACCTTTGTAGGCAAAGCAATGTCTCTGCTTTTTAATATGCTGTCAATATTTGTCATAGCTTTCCTTCCAAGAAGAAAGCGTCTTTTCATTTCATGGCTGCAGTCAACATCTGCAGTGATTTTGGAGCCCCAAAAAATAGTCTCTCACAGTTTCCATTGTTTCCCCAACTATTTGTCATGAAGTGATGGGACTGGATGCCATGATCTTCGTTTCCTGAATGTTGAGTTTTAAGCCAAACTTTTCACTCTCCTCTTTCACTTTTATTAAGAGGCTCTTCAGTTCCTCTTCACTTTCTGCCATAAGGGTGGTGTCATCTGTGTATCTGAGGTTATTGATATTTCTCCCAGAAATCTTGATTCCAGCTTGTGCTTCATCCAGCCTGGCATTTCACATGATGTACTCTGTATATAAGTTATATAAGCAGAGTGACAATATACAGCCTTGATGTACTTGTTTTCTGATTTGGAACCAGTCCATTATTCCATGTCTGGTTCTAACTGTTGTTTTTTGACCTGCATACAGATTTCTCAGGAGACAGGTAAGGTGGTCTGGTATTCCCATCTGTTTCAGAAATTTCCACAGTTTGTTGTGGACTTCGTCCACAGTCAAAGACTTTGGCATAGTCAATAAAGCAGAAGTAGATGTTTTTCTGGAACTCTCTTGCTTTTTCAATGATCCAACAGATGTTGGAAATTTGATCTCTGGTTCCTCTGCTTTTTCTAAATCTAACTTGAACATCTGGAAGTTCACAGTTCACATACTGTTGAAGCCTGGCTTGGAGAATTTTGAGTATTACTTTGCTGGCGTGTGACATGAGTGCAATTGTGCAGTAGTTTGAACATTCTTTGGCATTGCTTTTCTTTGGGATTGGAATGAAAACTGACCTTTTCAAGTCCTGTGACCACTGCTGAGTTTTCCAAATTTGCTGGCATATGAGTCCAGCACTTTCACAACACCATCTTTTAGGATTCAAAATAGCTCAACTGGAATTCCATCACCTCCACTAGCTTTGTTTGTAGTGATGCTTCCTAAGGCCCACTTGACTTCACATTCCAGGATGTCTGGATCTAGGTGAGTGATCACATCATCATGGTTTTCTGGGTCATTAAGATCTTTTTTGTACACTTCTGTGTATTCTTGCCACCTCTTCTTAATATCTTCTGCTTCTGTTAGGTCCAGACCATTTCTATCCTTTACCGAGCCCATCTTTGCATGAAATGCTCCCCTTGGTATCTCTAATTTTCTTGAAGAGATCTCTGGTCTTTCCCAATCTATTGTTTTCCTCTATTTCTTTGCATTGACCACTGAGGAAGACTTTCTTATCTCTCGTTGCTATTCTTTGAAACTCTGTATTCAAATGGGTATATCTTTCCTTTTCTCCTTTGCCTTTAGTGTCTCTTCTTTACTCAGCTATTTGTAAGGCCTCCTCAGACAACCATTTTGCCTTTTTGCATTTTTTCTCCTTGGGGATGATCTTGATTATTGCCTCCTGTACAGTGTCATGAACCTCCATCCATAGTTCTTCAGGCACTCTGTCTATCAGATCTAATCCCTTGAATCTCTTTCTCACTTCCACTGTGTAATCCTAAGGGATTTGATTTAGGTCATACCTGATGGTCTAGTGGCTTTCCCTACTTTCTTCAATTTCAGTCTGAATTTGGTAATAAGGAGTTCATGATCTGAGCCACAGTCAGCTCCCAGTCTTATTTTTGCTGACTATAAAGAGCTTCTCCATCTTTGGCTGCAAAGCATATAATCAGTCTGATTTCAGTGTTGACCATCTGGTGATGTCCATGTGTTGAGTCTTCTCTTGTGTTGTTGGAAGAGGGTGTTTGCTATGACCAGTGCATTCTCTTGGGAAAACTCTATTAGCCTTTGCCCTGCTTCATTCTGTACTCCAAGGCCAAATTTGCCTGTTACTCCAGGTGTTTCTTGACTTCCTACTTTTGTATGTCAGTCCCCTATAATGCAAAGGACATCTTTTGGGGGTGTCCTTTCCCTATGATGGTCCAGTGGTTAAGACCTGGTGATTCCACTGCCAGGGGCATGGGTTCAATCCCTGGTCAGGGAGCTGAGGTTCCTCATGCTGAAGAACAGCTAAGCCTGTGAGCCACAGCTACTGAGCCTGTGTACCATGACTGGATAGTCTGTGTGCTGTATCACAAAGATCCCAGGAGATACAACAAAGAGCACGTGTGCAACAACTATGACCTGATGCAGCCTAATAAATGAATGATTTTTTTAAGTAACAAATTCCTCCCATCCAAAAAAAAGGAGTGGGCCCACCCCCCGAGCTTCCCTGGTAGCTCAGTCGGTCAAGTATCTGCCTGCAGTGCAGGAGACCAGAGTTTGATCCCCTGGGTCAGGAAGATCCCTTGGAGAAGGAAATGGCAAACCACTCCAGTAGCCTTGCCTGGAAAATCCCATGGACCACGAGGAGCCTGGTGAGTTGCAGTCCATGGGATCACAAAGTGTTGGGTATGACTGAGCAACTAACACTAACATGCCGTTATTCTGAAACCTGCATTAGGGTTTGTGTCTCAGATTAGATGGGGTGAAGATACTTTAGAGGAAGACAGGAACGGTGCTGAGTTGGTGAGGTGAGGGGGCCGTGGACCATGGCAGGTGGCAGCTTGCAACAGAGCTTCAGAGAGAAAGAAGGGGCTGTCCCAGGAGTCTTCAGTCCTCTTGGTGACAGGCTGGCCTTTCCTCAAGGTCAGGCCCTTGAGCATTTTTATTTGAATATTAAAGAACAGGGGCACACTAGAGGAGGTGCACATTCTTGCTCGGGGCCCAGGCGGCCCCTCGGGTTCTCAGCATCCTCATGTGAAGCTGCCTGTCTGCAGCTGGCCAACTACAAATCTAGTGAGATGCAATCAGAGGCTTCACTCTGCACCCAGGACCATCACAGCTCTCTCTCTCTGGGCCCATTCCACCCTTTTCTGCCTAGCTCATCTTTTAATTCTTTAAGTGCAATGAAAGCCTCTGTCCAATGGCCAGGCTTTGCCCAGAGAGAAGCTGGCAATTGAGAGAGAAGATGCATCACTAACCTGCTCCAGAAATGGGCCCCCACCGCACAGAGGAGACAACACACATAGCATGAAGGCAGGAGTGGAAATGTCCAGGTGGTCCCCTTGGCCCTCCTGACACCAGAGCCAGTGTAAACAGTAAAGAGGCCATGTTGGGATACAGCCAAGCAGGCCTGTGGAATGTACACTCATGGAAGAAGGTCCCCAGTGCTGTTAAGTACATTGCAGGCATCTGACAGGTTTACTAAAAAATAAAAGCAAGCAAACTTCCATGCCACCCAGGTCCTATAGCATCCAGAACACATTTCCAGCCAGCCTCATCTCCCATGAAGTCACCATGCTCTCCTCCAGCTGGACTCATTCACTCACAGTTTCCCCATCCAACCTGGTGTTTCCCAGCCTCCGTCCCTTTGTTCAGACCACCCCAGTTCAGTTCAGTTCAGTTGCTCAGTTGTGTCCGACTCTTTGCGACCCCATGAATCGCAGCACGCCAGGCCTCCCTGTCCATCACCAACTCCCAGAGTTCACTCAAACTCACTCACTCAAACATCCATCAAGTCAGTGATGCCATCCAGCCATCTCATCCTCTGTCATCACCTTCTCCTCCTGCCCCTAATCCCTCCCAGCATCAGAGTCTTTTCCAATGAGTCAACTCTTCACATGAGGTGGCCAAAGTACTAGAGTTTCAGCTTTAGCATCATTCCTTCCAAAGAAATCCCAGGGCTGATCTCCTTTAGAATGGACTGGTTGGATCTCCTTGCAGTCCAGGGAACTCTCAAGAGTCTTCTCTATCACCACAGTTCAAAAGCATCAATTCTTCAGTGCTCAGCCTTCTTCACAGTCCAACTCTCACATCCATACATGACCACTGGAAAAATCATAGCCTTGACTAGACGGAACTTTGTTGGCAAAGTAATGTCTCTGCTTTTCAATATGCTATCTAGGTTGGTCATAACTTTCCTTCCAAGGAGTAAGCGTCTTTTAATTTCATGGCTGCAGTCACCATCTGCAGTGATTTTGGAGCCCCAAAAATAAAGTCTGACACTGTTTCCTCTGTTTCCCTATCTATTTGCCATGAAGTGATGGGACTGGATGCCATGATCTTCGTTTTCTGAATGTTGAGTTTTAAGCCAACTTTTTCACTCTCCACTTTCACTTTCATCAAGAGGCTTTTGAGTTCCTCTTCACTTTCTGCCATAAGGGTGGTGTCATCTGCATATCTGAGGTTATTGATATTTCTCCCAGCAATCTTGATTCCAGCTTGTGCTTCTTTCAGCCCAGCATTTCTTATGATGTACTCTGCATATAAGTTAAATAAGCAAGGTGACAATATGCAGCCTTGATGTACTCCTTTTCCTATTTGCAACCAGTCTGTTGTTCCATGTCCAGTTCTAACTGTTGCTTCCTGACCTGCATACAGATTTCTCAAGAGGCAGGTCAGGTGGTCTGGTATTCCCATCTCTTTCAGAATTTTCCACAGTTTGTTGTGATCCACACAGTCAAAGGCTTTGGCATAGTCAATAAGGCAGAAATAGATGATTTTCTGGAACTCTCTTGCTTTTTCCATGATCCAGAGGATGTTGGCAATTTGATCTCTGGTTCCTCTGCCTTTTCTAAAACCAGCTTGAACATCTGCAAGTTCATAATTCACGTATTGCTGAAGCCTGGCTTGGAGAATTTTAAGCATTATTTTACTAGCATGTGAGATGAGTGCAATTGTGCGGTAGTTTGAGCATTTTTTGGCATTGCCTTTCTTTGGGATTGGAATGAAAATTGACCTTTTCCAGTCCTGTGGCCACTGCTGAGTTTTCCAAATGTGCTGGCATCTTGAGTGCAGCACTTTCACAGCATCATCTTTCAGGATTTGAAAGAGCTCAACTGGAATTCCATCACCTCCACTAGCTTTGTTTGTAGTGATACTTTCTAAGGCCCACTTGACTTCACATTCCAGGATGTCTGGCTCTAGGTAAGTGATCACCCCAACCTCTTAGAATTCTTATTTTCAACTCCGCCTTTCAGAATCTCTAAGCCCCAGCTTGTTCATTAAAGAAGGATTTCATCTCTTCTTCCTTCATGTGAATCTCAGATTTAGCACTCCATCATTTGCCTTGGGTTGGGCAGTTAAACCAGACAGTGATTCTATCTGTATGAACTTGCAGACTTTTATGGCCTCTCAGAACCTTAGTTTCCTCCTCTTTAAAATGGGAATGTTAATAGAGGTGCAAGCATCACTTGGTATCTGAGGATTCAGGGAGAGGATGAAATGTGTCTGGCTCGGTCAGTGGTGGCCAGCATCATGAGAGAGCTAGATGGGCACCTACCAGGATTCCCACTAGACTGCAGGCAACTTTAGGGCCAGGACTGAGCCTAATGCACCTTGTAGGCGATTCACATTGATGGACCCTTAATAAGCTCTCTTGAGTTCCCAGGCAGTAAAGTGATAAAGAATCTGCCTGCCAGTGCAGGAGATGCAATTGGCAGGGTTCAATCCCTGAGTTGGGAAGATCCCTGGAGAAGGAAATGGTAACCCACTGTACTATTAATGCCTGGAAAATCCCATGGACAGAGGAGCCTGGCAGCCTACAATCCATGGGGTCTCAAAGAGTCAGACAGGACTGAGCAATTGAGTATGCACACATCCTTGAATTCCACTTCGTATCCTTGGAATACATACTCTTGGATGGAGCGTTCCAGATTCCAAAGCATAGGCTCCTCTTGCTCCCCAAGAAAGGGTTCTGCTCCACTACCTCTCCATCCATCTCCTTTCCCCTCACTCATGCATTCTAGGTCAATCTAATGATTTGCGTGCCTCCTCTCTCCAGACAGTAAAGCATCTGCCTACAATGTGGGAGACTCGAGTTCGAACCCTGGGTCAGGAAGATCCCTTGGAGAAGCAAATGGCAACCCACTCCAGTATTCTTGCCTGGAAAATCCCATGGACGGAGGATCCTGGTAGGCTACAGTTCATGGGGTTGTAAAGAGTCAGACACGACTGAATGACTTCACTTCACTTCTTCACTTCCTATGATGTTTGACATACTCAAACGCATTAGTTAGGTTTATGTGCATTCAACAGCCCCCCAAGCGCAGTGGGTTGCAAAAAGAAATGTCTCCCTCATTTCTAGAAGTGTGAAATTAGTCAATACAGGGCACAGTGTGGTGATAGAAAGCCAGCCCTCTTCTGTCCTGCTGCTTGCCATGGGAGGCTGCCATTCCAGAATCATCATGGCCCCTGGAACTCCAGCAGGAAGTAGGAGGGGACAAAAAAGATAGAACTGCTTCCTTTAATATCTCAGAAATTGTGCATACTGCTGCCGTTTGTAATTGATTGACCAGAACTTAGTCCCATGGTCATATTTAGCTGTGAGGGACCCAGGAAAACCTGAAGTTTATTCTACAATAGGTCTGCATGTGTCCAGCAAAAACTTGGGGCACTCTTTCAGAGAAAGAAAATGAGAATGGTAACTGGGGACAGTGAGATGCTTCTACCCTCTTGTGAAATACCTATATTGTTATTTCTTTGACTTTAAGCTTATTATAAGTTTATCAAAGTAATACAGGCACATAACTGAAACAGTCAAATAATGCTAAAAGGTTTATAATGGAAAGATAACATTTTTTGCTGCTCACCCCAGTCCACCTCTCCAGAGCATCAATTTTAATTCTTTTAGTGGTTTCTTCAGGCATTAACCTCCACATTTCTGACATAATATGATGATACAGCTATCTCTTGATTCATTCATTTTAGGCTTTTTATATTGACTTTCCACTTTGGTAAATAAGGATTTGGCTTTCTTCTCTCAAACGCGCGCACGCACACACACACACACACACACACACACACACACACACACACACTCCTACTCTGCCTTCTCTCTCCTAGATCTTTCCAATAGGATGCTATAAAATTTTCCAGTTAAAGCAACAACCAGTGTTTTGTTTTTTGTTTTTGTTTTTTTTTTTACTGTACAAATATTCAGCTTAACAGAGTTGCCATAATTATGTTTCTTTTTTAGAAAAATTTTTTCTTAGTTTAAAAAAACCTTCTTTTGTCCACATGGCTTGCAAGATCTCAGTTCCTTGAAGTGAAGTGAAGTTGCTCAGTCATGTCCAACTCTTTGCAACCCCATGGACTGTAGCCTACCAGGATCCTCCATCCATGGGATTTTCCGGGCAAGGATACTGGAGTGGGTTGCCATTTCCTTCTCCAGGGGATCTTCCCAATCCAGGGATTGAACTCAGGTCTTCCACATTGTAGGCAGATGCTTTACTGTCTGAGCCACCAGGGAAGTCCCCTCAGTTCCCTGACCAGGGACTGAACTCTGGCCATGGCAATGAATGCCCAGAATCCTAACCACTAGGCAACCAGGAAACTCCTCCCCTCACAATTTTAATTTCATTTCCTCCGTTAGCTGGTTAATAAAAGTATCTATGTATCAATATATCAGATCTTTTTTTTCCTTAGAGATCCTCCTTCTGGGGCCCTCTGTCTGTGCTCCAGTCTGGACCAGTTATACCATACTATTATATGGTTGTTAATATGATCTTGTCCCTGAATTCTCTTTGCTTCTTTCATGTGTTATATTTGTTTCCTGGATCCCAAACTCCCTTTTCGAAGAGGTACATCCTCTAACACTTCCTGAAGAGGTCCATTTGAGGTTAATGTTCTGTGAGACGCCTTGATTCTACCTCAATAGTTGATATTTGGGCTGGAAACAGAATCCTAGGTTGAAAACCTATTGTCACTCAGTGAATCAAAGACTGCGTCTTCTGGTGTTAACAATCTGATTCCATCATTGCTCCCAGTCCTGTGTGTGTAATGTAGTTTTTTTCCTTCTTTCAAAAAATCTTAGGGTCTCTCTTTAAGTGTTGTGGTATACCATGCTGATGTACCTTTTATTTTTTCTTCTTTAAAATTTTATTATTTTTTAATTAGAGGATAGTTATTTTACAATATTATGATGGTTTTTGCCACATATCAACAGGCATCAGCATTGGGTATACATGTGTTCCCTCCCTCTTAACCCCCCTCCCACCACTTTCCCCACCCCACTCATTGAGTGGACCTCTTAAAATTCACTGTACCGAACTCTGAATGGGACCTCTCACCCACAAGGGGAAACTCATGTCCTTCAATTCTGTAATTATTCCTTATGTTATTTCCTTGATAAATTCCACTTCCCCATTTTGTTTTCTCTAATTTTTCTTCCTAGGAAGTCCAATAGTCAGATATCAAACTTCATAGTTTTCATAATTTTAAAAATATTTTCATTCCATTTCTTAGCCTTTTTTAACAGAAATATTTCATCAACAGTACTTTCCAATCCATATATTGCATTTTTTATTTCTCCTACCTTACTTTGAGTTCATAAAGTTCTTTGTTCTCTGGTGGAAACTTAAAAGCAGTAGCACCCTGTTCTTGTTTCATAGATACAATATATTTTCATTTCTCTGAATATTTGTTATAATATTGGGACATTTTCTTTTATTCCTTGCATTATAACCTCAGAATTTCTTCCCTTCTGACTTTTTGTTCAGTCTCTCTCTCTCTCAGTGGGTGTTTTCTTTGACCATTTGTGAATCCTTTGCAGCCAGTTTGTATTTAAGAATGCAACATTAGCTAATTTATTGACTGAAGGGTTCATGTACCTGAGAGAGATTGTTGACTGGCGGGTAATTAGATGATGAGCCAGCTTTTTAGTGTCACCCTACATATTTCCTCTGGCTCTAGGGTCTCCAGAGAGAAACTGTCCCCCCTTCACAACCTATGATTGGGTTATCAGCCAAATGGTACATTCTCAGAGCTAAGCAAAGAACATGCACAGGCAAGGCCACCCTGTGTGGTCAAACTAACTGGCTTTCACTTAATGCACATTCTTCCTATCACAGCACCTTGTTCTCATTCTAACTTTGTCATCTCTTCTCTACCAACTTTCTATTTTAACATATTATGGTTAAGCAACACAGATGGCTTCAAGTTTCAGTATAGATGCAGACTCTCTGGGTTTCTCCTTCTTACAGATATTATAGATTCACGCAACAGAAGAGGGAAGTACCTTATCCTCATTCTCGAAAGTACTACTCTACTGTTTAAATTTGATTGTGTATTTGATTCATTCTTTTTGCTTAGCTACGTTCTTTCAAAAAGAAACTTATATCACTATTGCAAAATGGCCAACTGGAAAGAAATTATAAAAATAAATAAAGAACAAATAAAATAATACTATTAATTTTAGCAAGATGCTATTGCTTGCTAAAGATTTGGGGTTTGAGGTCTGCTCTCTCTTTGTTGAAAAGGCAGGCTACCTAGTGTTAGAAGAATGTTACTAATAGAAAGACACATGAATTAGAAAGAGATATGATAATACCATAATACCACAGAAAAATGAAATAATGCCATTTGCAACAACTTCAATGAACCTCGATATTATCATACTAAGTGAGGTGAGTCTGACAGAGAAAGACAAATTTCATATGATATCACTTACAAGTGGAATCTAAAAAGTGATACAAATGAACAAATTTACAAAACAGAAATAGACTTACAGATATAGAAAACAAACTCTCCTTTTCTACCAAAGGAGAAAGAGGGCAGGGGACACCTGAAATCAACACAATATTGTAAACCAACTACACTTCAATAAAATATAAATAAATTAAAAAGAGATACCGATACCAAATTGTAACATTATCATTTTTTTTAACCAAACAGAGCAGATGAAAGGCCAACAATGGGAATAACTGACTCAATCTGTCATTCAGGTTTATCCATTACCTCTTCCCTACAGATCTCTGCAGAGTTTTCTTATCATTGTTCAAATTTCAAATTTCAGCTCAAACTTCTTCTCACAGAGTCTTTCCTGGTCACTCCCACTAATATAACATCTAGGTATATCTCAGTACTCTATTTTATTTTCTTTATTAGCATTTACTACTATTTCAAATGACTCTATTTGTTTACTTGTTCATATACTACCCCTTCCACACCCCTGGAATGTAGGTGTCATGAAAGCAGAGACTTTTCTGTTCCATTCACCCAATATATCCATGCCTAAAATAAAGATGGACACATAGTAGATGCTCAGTAAATATCTAGGAATTAAATAAGTACGTGAATAAAAAAGAAGTGAGTTTGCTATTTCAGTCTCAATCTTTTGTACATTCCCAGCCCTTCAGTAATCCTACTTTCTCTCACCCTGTCTCTTACTTCTATCCTCTCATCCTTCTCTGTCATCAGGTTTCAGCCACTAGGGTCACTCTTGTGTGATGGGAAGAAAAGTCATTTTTAAACAGTGGCCAAAATCAAGCCGAAATGTGCAGACAGCCCTCACACCACCTCTCAACGTCTCTCATGAGAGCCACCATCTCACCATGGCAGATGCTGGTCAATTAGGCAGAAATGCTTTTATCTTAAAAAAGAGAGGGGGGAAAAAAGTACTTAAAGACCCAAAGGTATTTATGTCTGACATACTGTAATTAATTTTTTCACAAGACAAAATGGACAGAAAATGAATACCATAAAGAGCTGACTTTTTAGGCTGCCAAACAAACAAACCAATTCAGGGGAAACAGCAAACTGACATGTCTTTTTTCCCTCACAGTGTTTATTTTCTTTAAAGAAAGTTAGCAGTGAAAGGTAGAGAGTTGACATAACACTTTCTGATTTCCAATTAGTCTTATGAAGTAGGATGACCTAGGTACAATGGGCCAGACTTCATCATCTGAATATCATCATGGAAGTTGATGAGTACTGTCCACCCCTTTGGGCGGGGCATGGCGTCTCAAGTTTGTCCCAGTCCTCACCTGGCCTGCATCAGGGCAAGTGCTAAGTGCTAGATCTTACTCCACTCCATGCCCCTACAAGACTGAACTCAATACCAAGTACACAGCCAGTGCTCAATAAATAATTATAAGATAGTTGGATAAAGTTCCTTGTATCTTCCCCCTTTGTAATCAATCTATTCTCTCATGTTTTGGTATACTTTTATGAAAATTCTAATTTCTCAGCCTAAGGGGTTCCCCTTAATCAATAAGACATCTCTCTTAACTTGCTTATAAACAACATCTTCAACCAGAAATAAAATAGACATTATTTTAAAAACCAGAAATTAAAACCATTACTCTGTGCTTCCATCACCAGACTGACAAACACTTTACTGCAGAGGATGCCATTTCCAATGCAGAAAGGGCTTTATTTCCTCTCTCTCTAATGAACAAATATAGGAGCATATTCTCTAAAATAAGCTTAGATCTGTGATCACTGATAGACTAAATCACTGAGTCACATTGCACCTGGAGGTGAGAGGCTCTTCCAGGCAATGAAGAGAGCTGGCCAAACAACAGCATCTCAGTGGTGACTGCAGGGGGCTCTGCTTCTCTGGGTGCTCCCTGCACACAGGCCAACCTCTCTCTGAATGGGTGAGTAGAAAGTTGAATGGACTTGGAGAGGTGAAACTCTTTGCGACTCCATGGACTATACAGTCCATGGAATTCTTCAGGCCAGGATATTGGTGGGTGGCTGTTCTCTTCTCCAGGGGATCTTCCTGACCCAGGGATCGAACCTGGGTCTTCTGCATTGCAGGCAGATTCTTTACCAGCTGAGCTACCAGGGAGAAGTGGGTCAGTGGTAATAACCACAGGCAATTACAGGGCTCTTTTGAACATTAGCCAGAGAGAAAGTGAACCACTCTCCTTCTCCAGTAGAATAAGTTCCAGCTAGTGAGACAGTGTGCAAATTTATTTAAGATAATTGTAAAGAACAATGACTTGGCAAACATCAGGAAATGTCAGAGTTTTCTCTTTAATTAAACACCTCCTTATAGAGGTGAATTTGCTCACTGTTCTTCTGAATATTAAGTTGGAATTGGGGGCTTTGTGTCTGCTTTGCGATTGCAGTATGTGCAATAAGGCATAACAATTAAACTAATAATAGTTGATGAAATCATCCAAGTGATTGACTCCTTCATATATAAATAAAAGTCGGCTCATAGTAATCCATAGAACAGTCTCACTGACTCATTTGCCTTTTTGAGCAAGAGAGGAAAGGATGTGGTTATCGTATATCAGGAATTGCACATAACCCAAATTCCAGATTATCACTGCCAAAAAAACGTACTGAGTAATTGTTCCCAGTGTACTATTATTAGTCTTGATCTGTTCCATTACTATAGAGACTAAATTCTCTGCCAATTTTTTTAAGATTACTAGTCAAAACCTGAATCCACCCATGAAAGCATGATTTCATACACATCTTAACAGAAAACAAAATGTTAACCACCACTGCTCTTTTTCATAATGGGAGAGCATTTGCCAGTTATCATTTTTACATTATCCATTATGTTATTATGTCTGTTATGTAAGAATCTATGCAATAAATTTCTCCAAGAATTTAATGCCAGGAAAAATGTTTCACTCCACATAAACCTATATGGCTCCTTTTGATCAGATTCTGAGATGAACTACAAAGTCCTTCTCCTTGGCTCTTTTGCCATCTGCCAGTAAGCCTGGAGTTTCACATTTCATATCATATTACAGCTGAATGCAGTGAAATGAACACTAAATCAGGGGCCTAAAGATCTGGCTTCCACACCTACTTCTATCACTTCTACGTTGCACGTGCCTTGAAAAGTGTACTTAACCTATCTGAGCCTCAGTTTCCATATCTGTCCAATGATAATAATAATATCTGCCACTCCAGGGTTGGACAGGCATTCTTGGTTGCCTACTTATCAGTCATTCCCCACTTATTCACTTGATAGCAGAAGTCTTGTATTATTCTGGGTTTCCAATGGTAATGTGCTCAGGAAATGTAAACCAAATTCTCGGGCATGAGCCATCAATGAAAAGTGAACGTCATTCAGTTGTGTCCCACTCTTTGCGATCCTGTGACCTATATAGCCCTTAGAATTCTCCAGGCTGGAATACTGGAGTGGATAGCCTTTCCGTTCTCCAGGGGATCTTCCCAAACCAGGGACTAAACCCAGGTCTCCCGCATTTCAGGTGGATTCTTTACCAGCTGAGACACAAAGGAAGCCCAATGTTGAGCCATCAATAGTCATTGCCAACTAGAGTAATCCCATTCTCCTTTCCCTGAGATTGTCTTAGAGATGAACTTGTGACCCAGTATGGTGAATGAGTTACAATGAGAAGCTTGCTGGGAAGGTTAGGAAAAGATTTCCTCCATGAGAGATGAACAAGGAGAAAATCAACTTGGTGCCCTGCCCTGAAGCCTTCTTTCTTTTGGACAAGGTTTGACAGGGATGGAAGAGCTGGAGCTGGGCCAGCCATCTTGGAACCATGAGGGGAAACCAAGAGATATGCAGGGAAGCCAATCCTGATATCAAGGAATTGCTAACACTGCACTCTAGAAATCTCTGGGCTTCTTATTATGTACAACAGCAAATGTCCTATACTTGTAAGCTATTAATAGCCATCACAAGTATCTTAACTATTACCCTGGGTAATTGTGCTTCAAAAACAGTAAAATGCTTTGATAACTTATTATGCTTATTCCCAGTATATCTCTTTCTCCTTTTGTCTATAAGCTTCTTGACCCCTAGTTTTATATTTCTGTTTTCCCTACACTGATTTAAGTGATTTTATAGAAATTCAGCTCTAGTAATTCTTCTTTGTTGTTGTCATTGCTGTTGATGTTATATAGTATAGATACTATTGTTCATGGACTAGCTGGTCATGAGGTTAGTATTGTGCTAAGTGCTTTATGCCTACTGTCTCACTTAATCAACACAAGAACGCTGTAAAAGAGAAATTATAATTATCTTTATTTATAAATGAGTAAATTGAAGCTCAGAAAGGTGAGGGAACATGCCGAAGGTCAAATAACTTGCAGGCAGCAAAGATCCAGCTTGAATGAGATTAGAGGTTGTTCAGTTCAGTTCAGTTCAGTCACTCAGTTGTGTCTGACTCTTTGCGAGTTGCATTTTTGCACTGTAACAAAGAGGTTGTACACTTAATCAAATACCACCTATTTGGAGATGTAAGTGACAAAGCAATCAATCTACCAATCGATAAGGAACATACATCTCAGACACCGAGCCTTTTCAAAACAACAGACTCAAGTGTGATTCATCTGAGGATTTCAAGAAGTTTCAGCCTGCCCACCTTTGTACATCTGCCATGCTAAACACTAGAAATTTTTACCACCATGTTTCCACTACTAAACCTTGGCAGCCAACAGAGCAGATCAGCCAGAATCTGTGATAGGAAAGGTGAAATCTAGACTTTTTCAACAGGACATAGAAACAAAAGAGGGGAAAGATAAATCAAGTTTACCATTTTCTCATAAGCCTCAAACATTACAGCACAAAGCTCAGAACTGGTTCAGGTCAGTTGCCCGTGCACGCCTGCTCAGTCACGTCTGACTCTTTGCAACCCCATGGACTATAGCCCGCCAGGCTCCTCTGTCCATTGGATTTCCCAGGCAAGAATACTGGAATGAGTTGTCCTTTCCTCCTCCAGGGGATCTTCCTGACCCAGGGATCGAACCTGTGTCTCCTACGCGTCCTGCATTGGCAGGCAGATTCTTTACCACTGAGTCACCTGGGAAGCTTGGGTCCATTAGCGATGAACAGAATTCCCATTCTGCCAACATCACAACAATCCTGCATAGCTGATGAGCACACCTGATGCAGAAGGCTGTCGAGAACATATCAGTTAGCTTAGATCCTTACTGACTGGACAAAGCACCCTTAGCCTAAGCAGGGTGACATAGACATCTTCAAGAAGGTGCTGAGAGACAAGTTTCCCATCAGATTCATCGGAATGAGAAATCCCTCCAAATGAAATGCTTACGTTCCAGCATGTCAGACCCAATTTCAATAGATGAAAAGGCAAATGGAGGAATCGTATTGAGTGAGTCTGAAATCGTCTACCATACCAAGATCACATTCTTCTCTTAAAGGTTGCTGGCATTCAACGTCTCATCAACTGTCCTCTAGCAGAGTCACCAGCCTCAAAGCAGTGGGAAGTCGGAGACTGGAGGGGTCAAAATTCAGAAGCTCTAAGCAGAGGTGATGTATAAGATTAGATTCCTGTGACTAAAACAAATGTCAGGGCATGCGCTCAGGAAGCTGACTCAGTCCCCAAAGCATAATGAAGGGCCAAGAGGACTTAGAAACCAACAAGGAGGACTTCCCTGGTGGTACAGTGGATAAGAGTCAACCGGCCAGTGCAGGAGACGTGGATTCAATCCCTGGTCCAGGAAGATCCCACGTGCCACGGAGTAACCAAAGCCCATGCATGATGACTACTGGAAGCCAAGCGCTCTAGGGCCCGGGAGCCACAGTTCCTGAGCCTGTGTGCCACGATGCTGAAGCCTGCGTGCTCTAGCGCCTGTGCTCCCCAACAAGAAACCACCACGATGAGAAGCCCACGACTTGTAGGCTTCGGTTAGAATCTCAGAGTCTAACTGACCTGCTCTGTCAGCTGCCAAGGTTTAATGGTGGAAACACGGTGGTAAAAATTTCTAGTGTTTAACATGGCAGATGTGCAAAGGTGGGCAGGCTGAGCCTTCTTAAATCTTCCGGCAACGAAGAGTAGCCAGGGCTCTCCACAACCAGAGAAAGCCTGCTCACGGCAACAAAGACCCAGCGCAAAAATAAAAGAATAAATTAATATTTAAAAAACCAATAATAAGACCAGCATCCTCTTGAAACAGGGCTCAGGAGAATGTGCCAGGAGCTTGTGCTAGCAACATAGTGAAGGCTCCTAAGAGTGCAAGGGAAGAATGTGGGTTGTTCTAGGGAGAAGTTTCTGGTAGCCACTATTCTCCCAGGCAAGGGTGCTGGCATGTGCGTGCTCTCCTAAGAGGATGTGGTACAATCCAGAGAGTGGGTGGAATTTTGCACTGGTGACTTGGAAGATTAGAAGGCTCTGGACAACTTGTGGGGAAATAAATGAACCCCCAGAGAGACCTGTCTACTTGTCTCTTATCACCAGGCATCTGTTTGTCCAGCCATCAGCCTTTTGTGAGAAGATTCTTCTTACTTTGAGATAAAAAGCTCCTGCCTTGCCTCCCTCTTCCATCCAGCCTTTTGTACATCCAAGAACCAGAAAAAAAATGCTTTGGGTGGGTTGGCCACCTTCCACCCACGTTGACCATTCGCTGTCCTGATTGTGAGCATGGCTGAGACATCGTGGGGCACCATGGGGTGCCAGGACCCACTGTGTTCAAAGTCGCCTCTGTTATCCCCTGTTTAGGTCAAGCAAAGGAACTCTTGTGAGTAATTCAGAGAGTGCTTATACTCAGAGGCATTGCACAACCTCATTACCATTAATTTTTGCATATTTAACTACAGTTTTTAATTAGATGGTATTTTATTATTCATGCACATAATTTGAGTCCAAGTAGGGCTGCTCTCTTGGAGGAGAGGTAAAAAAGAGAGAGAGATGGGGGTGGAATTCTTGTGAATTGGAAGCTGGTCTTGGCATTCCTTCTTGACTGGTGAGTGAGCACAGCAGACTCTAAGTCTATAATGGTTCTCTTTTAATTTTGCTAATAGCTATCATGTTATGTACCTTTATAAATTTGTTAAATTCCGAGAGCTGGGAGTTGTCTCTGTATGCGGTAACTGTAAATAGTTTACTCTGTTTGGTTTGCACAGACAAACTGTTTGCTCAGGCTCCTTGATGTATTATTAAAATGGGTAATGGGCCCCTGGGAAACCATCGAGTTCTATGCCTTCATTTGCAGAATAAACCATGCGTTGTTTTCATCTTTACTCATGATTGTTAATGGCACTGCTGATGAGATGGGTGGATTTTTTTTACCCGCAGCCTTTATCAGCCCTGTTTTATTATGCAAGCAAAATGGCCAGGCTGCTGATTTTGTCTGAGGTTTTCAATTAGTCATTTGACTGAACACATCTGTGCTGGCATCCACCCAGAGCCGGACTGCAGCTATTACTGGTTTACACCTGCTGAACCATGGCCATAAACTCGGATGGGAATAAACCTAAATTGGCCTTTTAGATATGGTTGAAAAGTTGTAATGTTGCCGTGTTTTATAGCGGTGTCAGGAAGGTGTGAACTTTTCCGCCTTTACGTCCTAAGAACCCTCTACGAAATTCCACTCCACTCAAATGACTCACTTAGAGGTTGGTTATTAATATCTGTTTGCCGTTCTCCAGCCCCAATGACTTAATCGGCTGACATGAAGTGGATAAGATTGTATTTGTACTGCAACTGGGCATGGTCGAAGTTTAATTGTGTTGGTAAACAGAGCCCAGTGGCTGCTTTGGAATTTCTGCAGATGCCACAGAATTATTCCTCTGCAGTTTGGGACGTGCCTCTTACATCTTTCACTGAAATGAAAATTGCTTCCTGACAGAGCAGAGGCCTCAGTGCTGGAACTAGAGGTGTGGTAGCCCTCTAAGATTCCAAAGGATCTTTCATTTAACACGGAAGAGGAAACCAGGGCAAGTTTCTGGCAAAATCAAATGCCATCTCCTCACTGCAAAGTGCTCGTGTGTTTCAGGAGAGACAATAATTGCTAAATATCTAGAAATCCCCTTGCTGGGTTCTCAGGGGCCCCAAGGATCAATAAGCCAGGCTGCTGCTGAGAGAAGTCACTGGGTCACTGAGAAAGAGATCACCTTTGGCTCCTGGTGTTCACCGACGCTGGCGGAAGCAGCATTTCTGTTGGATCCAGCAGATTCACTGGGAACTGGAATAAAAACATTTTTCTTCACTGTGGGAAAATCCTGAACAATGTTTCAGACTTTCAGGAAGACAAAAGAGATTGGCATTGCAGTCAGAATGGAAGTGCTGGCCGTGACACCATCTCTGCCCCCAGGGGAGTAAGCTTCTGTTCGTTTTACTGCGGCCATGTGAGTGTACGGCCACCATATTTTACCCGTAAGTAAGTGCCAGTGCCTCTGTGCTCAACGCTTAAAATCTGGTTCCTATGGAAAGGTCCTGTTTCTTTATTACCATTTCCTTTGTATAAGAGGCCACCAGTTCATTTCTCTCCCCATTTTTCAGACTACAAGATGATCTTATCCAGTTTGAAAGTAAGGATCCAATCTTCTACTTGGTTCATACCAACCAAGTTCATTTCCCTGAGCTTTATTGTTTGTTGTTTGTTTTACTTTTCCAGTGAACACATGAGACAAATCCACACCATAGCTAATCACCGTCATCTCATCCCACATTTATTAGGACTGTGCAGCAATGCTATGCAACAAACACTTGATTAACATACACAATTCTAGGAGATTCACTTGCATGAATGCTTGAAATCTTCATAGCAGTCCTATGAGCAAGGTGCTATTATTGTCACTCCCATTTCATGGATGAGGAGACTAAGGCATGAAGAGATCAAGAAGACTGCCTAAAGAGTAAAGGAAGGAACTAAGACTCATGGCAGGCAGTCTGGGAACCGATGTTTCTAACCATTAGGATACACAGTCACCTAGTACTAGAAAGCATTTCTCAAGCCATGGGTTTGAAATAAAAAGCTGAGATCTTGCAGGAAGAGTTCCTTGAGTTGAAGCTCTTTTTTCACCCCATACCCCTTATTGGCAGATATTTAGCTTGTCCCAGTTTTCTCAGTTTTAACAACATTGCTTCCATCTCCATGGACATATTTAGAAATGGATTTGCACAATCACTGGTCATCCACTCTTGATATTTTTCTGCTCCTGCTAAGATATTTTTCTAGATATTGCCAAATCACCCTCCAAGATGGTTGAATCAACTTAGACAGCTACCAGCAATGTATAGGAGGGGCTGTTTGCTCACATGCTTGCTAGTATTTTGATATGATCAAAGTCTTCCAGTTTTGCCCATCCAAATGCATTTTTCAAGTTTGAGGCTTTAGGCTATTTGTGAAACTAAACCTTTGGACTTGCTATTTGTGACGTTAAGCCTCTGTCTCTCAGTCCCCACCACCCTTACTCCCACGTTGGTTTCCAGACCATAAAGATGCTCTAAGTTCTTTCAAAATCAAGGCACAGCATCTTTTCTCCTTTGGTGGTATAGCTCCAATGTCAGAATAACTACTTGTATGATAGCATTTTTCAGCCTCAAAACTTTAGCAATATCATGTTGATAGGAAGCAGTGAGATAGTTAAGTGTACCAGCTCTGGATTTCGACTGCCTGGGGTCAGATTATGTAGCTTCCCACTTCCTACCTGTGAGAGCTTGCTAAGTGACTCTTTCTATGTCTCAGTTTTCTCACCTGTAAAATGGGAGTGCTTACAACACCAGTCTTGCAAAGTTTTTGCAAAAACTGTTGTTTTAAATTAATTTTTATCGGAGCATAGTTGCTTCACAATGTCGTGTTTCTACTGAACAACAGGGTAAATCAGTTATAAATATGTATATATATATATATCAGTTCAGTTCAGTCACTCAGTCATGTCTGACTCTTTGCGACCCCATGGAATGCAGTACACCAGGCCTCCCTGTCCACCACCAACTCCCAGAGCTTGCTCAAACTCACGTCCATCCAGTCGGTCTTGCCATCCAACCATCTCATCCTCTATCATCCCCTTCTCCTCCTGCCTTCAATCTTTCCCAGCATTAACGTCTTTTCCAATGAGTCAGTTCTTCACATCAGGTGGCCAAAGTATTGGAGTCTCAGCTTCAGCATCAGTCCTTCCAATGAATATTCAGGACTGATTTCCTTTAGGATGGACTGGTTTGATCTCCTTACTGTCCAAGGGATTCGCAAGAGTCTTCTCCAACACCACAGTTCCAAAACGTCAATTCTTTGGTGATAGCTCCTCTTTTTTGGATTTCCTTCCCATTTAGGCCACCATAGAGCATTGAGCAGAGTTCCCTAAGCTCTGCAGTAGGTTCTCATTAGTTATCTATTTTATACACAGTGTCAACAGTGTATATATGTCAATCTCAGTCTCCTAATTCATCCCCTTAATCTATTTTTCCCCCTTGGTTTCTATACATTTGTTCACTACATCTGTGTCTCTGTGCCTGCAAAGACTAACGTCTAAACAAAATATGCATAGCACTGAGAAAACTGCCCTGTTTATAGTAAGTGTTGTTTTGTCCATTATAAACTCTATCTAACACTGGATCTAATAGGCTAGTGAACAGAGAATATTTCTATCTCTTGTTTGAGGTTTTTTAAAAAGCATCCTTTTATAAGATTCTAACATTTGAAACGGTAGGAACTGCTATAGTTATCGAGCTCAACCCTTCCCAATCGCCACAAATGACTTGCCGTCAAGGGCCCCACCTTTTACCAGTTCTCAGCGCCCCACCCAGTGCTTGGCACCTTGCAGGTGTTTGGTAAATGAGGGCTAAACAGATGGACAGACAGACACACCATGACTCACTGGCCTCAGTAGGCAAAACCTGTGCATATGAGTGTGTGTTAGTTGCTCAGTTGTGTCTGACTCTTCATGACCCCATGGACTATAACCCACCAGGCTCCTCTGTCCATGGGATTTCTCACCAAGAATACTGGAGTGAGTTGCCATTTTCTTCTCCAGGGGATCTTCCTGACCCGGGGATTGAGCCAGCATCTCCTGCATTGGCAGGTAGACTCTTTTACCACTGAGCCACCTGAGAAGCCAGGCAAATACTTGTTCAAAATGCAAATGACTAGGCTCAACTCCCTCGATCAGAATCTCTTGGGTGAAGGAGGCTCTAGAATCTGCATTTTTACCAGTTTCCCCCATTCTTTATATTTTTAAAGATTTTTTTTTTGATGAGCCATTTTTAAAGTCTTCATTGAGTTTGTTATAATATTGCTTCTGTTTTATGTTTCGTTTTTTGGCCTCAAGGCATGTGGGACCTTAGCACGTAGACCAGGGATCATATCAGCACTCCATGTATTGGAAGGTGAAGTCTTAACCACTGGACCCCCAGGGAAGTCCCTTCACCCCTGATTCTGATATGCTAAATCTTTGGGTATAAGACTGGAGAAAATTCTAGCTCTAGAGAAAATTATTCCTAGATCCTGGCACAAGTCTTTCCACATAGTGGTATTTGATAAATACGGATGATGGATGAACTGAACAACCCAGATGGAAAGTAGAGGATTTTCATTCCCACCTGAATATCTCTAGAGCTCCCAGGGTTGGAGACTCTTTAGACACTTCCTGCCACAGTGCTTGCGATGTGGGTCTTAGAGCCCATATCCCGCTGCCATGCTGGGCTCTCAAGAGCGAAAGGCCGAGGTCCCCTGTGGTGATCTTACCTCTCTTACCACTCCTCGTGCCAGCCTCGGGCGTCTGCTGTCGCCGAACACCCTGGAATGAGTTCCCACAACTACGTGAGACCTCCAGATTTCACTAATACCATTCAAGCAGGCTCTAGGGTAAACTGTTTCAAGCCCAAGGTCACACCCGTCTCAGCAGCTGCCCTGTCACTTCCCCTGTCCTCACCAGACCTCTTCGATTGCAGACTGTGGTCTGCCTGAATCTCAGGGTGGCTCCTCCCACCTGGCCCACATCCTCCTCTGCCCATCACTTTCTCCCTGGACGGAAGGAACCTTCAATCTCTGGTTCAGTTCTCATCACTGACGTCATTCTTATTCCCCCTTCTCCATATCCAACCTGAACCAACACTCCCAGCTGCTCCCAGACCTTGCCTTACTTTGGGGATTTGGGGCTCTCAAGAACAGAGTCCAGTGGAGATCATTTCAATAAAAGGAGCAGAGTCCTCAGAACTACGAAGGGTTCAATACACATTTGGGGTTGATCACGTTGGCTGAGCTGCATTAATTTTTTTTGAAATCGGGATTTTGCTTAATAAACATTATTTCCACTGATGGAAGAAGCAGTCCTTTCTTGAAGGTGCTTTTAAAATATTGAGGATTTCTGGACTGTGTTCAAATGAACATCAAATGCATGTTTTCAGTGTGAGCTGGTGTTTGTGGAGTCCTTTTTAGTGCTGGGCTGAGCTGGGAGCATTGAGGGCATATTAACCCTGCTGGTTCTCTGCAACAATCCCAGAGGGTCACTACAGATACCAAACTAAGCCAGAGAGTGAGGCCATCATTGCTCAGGGTGAGAGAGCTAACAGGGAGCAGAGTTGGGTTCAAGCCCACACTTCTGGCTCTGTGCATCACAAGTGATGCTGGAAGTCGCTGGCTGGCGCATCCTCACATGCCCTCACTCCCTTCTGTCCAAGATAAACAAGCCCAGAGCAGCAGAGTCACAAACAGGGCCGTCCTTATTGGGAAGGGAAGACAGACCGGTTGGACTGGCCCAGGTAGAAAAATTCCCCTGCCAGTCCCCATGGTGACGCTGGCTACAGGGACAGCAAATGGCCTCATGGAGGGGTCATTTCAGGCCTGCAGCCACCCTTCCTCCAGGCTCGGTCCATGTCACTGCTCCCCGTACGGGCTTCCAGCACCAGGGTGGTCACCTCCTCCCCACTCAGCCCCAAACTGGGCTGCGCACGCTGGGGTCCGGCGAGCCTTCTTCTCCCCGTGTGGTAGTCAGGATGTAGAGTCCCAGCACATGAAAGCAGGGGGCCCGACAAAGGGAAAGGGAAATTTCCCTTGAGCTATTTGCCCTGGCTGACTAACCCGAACCTTCCTTCTCAGGATGAAGAACAGCTCTGATGTTCTGATGTTCAAAGCATCAAAGGCTGATCCCCTCAGCTGAGCGGTGACACACAGTTGCTTGGCAGCCAGGCCTCCGGAGTTCCCACCCGCCCCGATTCCAAGGCAAGACCCCCCGACTCCACCCCAAGTCATTAGCCGCCAAGATGCCCTGCATTCGGTGAGAGCTCCCTGGGCCACGTTTGTCCCTCCACCTTGCCTGTCCACAGTGTCGCCCTCTGACCCCAAACTCTAACAGGGACACAGACTCTGGCCTTTCTTAATGGCCCCTGCGCCAGCCGTGAAGTTCAAAGCCCAAGGAAGGAGAGCCTGGAGAAATACAGATCAGCTTCCAGAAGGCAGGATAACATGATTTCTAGAGGAAAAAAAAATCTCAACAGTTTCATCTTTTTTATTTTCTGAGGGCAAAAAGTGATCCATGTTCTCTGTTGACATTTCAATAACTCAGAAAAATATAAAGAAGAAAATACTCAGGGCTGCAGAGCTCACCGTGGAGAGTGCCCCCGTTACCTTCCACTGACTACGGTTGGTTTGAACAGCCGAGAAGCCTAACACAAACACTTAGCCTAACTCTACCCACATCTGTATGTGGCCCTGTGTCCTGCCCTCCCCTCCCCAGGCCACCTTGCCCTCTCAGAGGCTTCTTAAAGCCTTTCGCCTAATAAGCCATCAATTCTGAACCTCTTCCAATGTTTCCCTTAAAATACAAGAGTATCACATTGGTGACAATGCTGAGCGCACTTCAAACTCTGCTTTTAAGTGAAATTGGAGGCTGAAAAGATGGCTAGGAACCAACTTCAGAGAGCCACAAGCCGCTCTGTGAGATGAGTCTGTCTCCATAGTTCGTATAAAGCAAAAGCGTGACCCCCGCCTCCTTTGTTTTTAGAAATTAATAAAGCTTTCCAATATGCTGCTCGTCATCCCTAACAGCGAACAGTCAAATCATGGGCTTTTATTCCCAGCTTCCCACGTCAAGTAAATAGACGCTTACAGGATAGACCTAGGGAACGATAAGCAATTCCCACCGCAACGAATTCTTAATATATAAATTCATCCAGCAGCAGTTTAGTATCAACTGGCAAAACCAGGAACAATGGGAAGCAGCCAGGTCTGGCTCTGACGAGGTCAACCATCAAGGTTATCTATATTCAATTACTGGTATCTACAAACTTGCATAGCTGTCAGCTGGTCAGAGCCCAGATGAAAACTCACCATGCACTCGGAAAGCAAATATAGTTTCCGAGGAGAGCCTCAAATTAACTCTGTGAATGACCTGGCTTCAAATGCACAGGAGCCATCATCAGCCTTTAGGGACATTTCTGCCAGCAGCATCTCAATGTCTAAATTTGGGCGTCATCTTATAAACCTCTGTTCCCGAAGTAGGAAAGGACTGGAGTTGCTCCTTAACCCTGAGTGACGATAAATTATCTCACTTAACAATAGATAAACTTCAGACACTTTTCCTGCACCGGGGACCTATTGTGAAGCAACAGCTAATCGTCAGCATCTCTTCTCCCCCATCGGCCCCACTAAAGACCTGTCGGTGGTGAGGAGACGCAATCATTTGTTTTGCAGCTCCTCCTCCGGAACCATATATCATGTGTGGAAACAAAGCTCTCCAACAACAGATATGTATCTGTTTCCTTTATCTGAGTTCCTCTTCCCATCAGGGGCGATGCAAGGGGAACACGCTCCCAGTGTGATGCTTACAGAGTCTGGAAAGGAGGACCGTGCCCCTCCCAGACCCGGTTGGAATTGAGGGAAAGGTCTGGTTTTTCGGGAGGAGAGAAGGCATGTCCCCTGGAAAAAAAGAGGGCTTTCTGTCCACGGCCACTTCCACCACAGCTTAAGTCACACCTTGGTTCTTTCTGGCAGGGGCCTCTCAAACTCAGTCTTCATTTATAGGTGCCGATGGAGGCTTACCGACTAGACAAGTCAGGGTTAATCAATGCCTAGGTAATTTCTAGATTAACCTGGGGAGGCCATAAATCATGGGCCTGTTAAGAACTAGAAGTCCTTGATTTTTATTCTTGGGCCAGAAGCACTTGGATTGTTACTGTCGCTCTATCCATCCCAGGCTTTTTTCAGTATCTGCCACCTTCATGATGTTGGTGATTCCGCTTCCAATAGTCCCCATTCTGATCCCCTCCTGAGGCTGGCATGCCAGCCAAGAACTCATGTGGTCCATCTGAGCTGCAAAATTCAGGACTGTACATTCATAAGTGGAATCTGTCTGGATGAATAAAACCAGGCTTTGGGACACAGGTAAAAATATGATTCTTTTCATAAGAAACTATTTAACAATAGCCCAGATAGGGAGGAAAAAGTCAAATGGAACAATGTCAGTCCTGACTTTCAGTTAGGCCAGGACAAGACATATTCCCACCTCTAACTTAGAGCCAGCACGTGTACAGCTGTACAGGTTGTATACTGCACAAGAGCTCAGATCTAAGGGGAAGATTTGTAAATTTCTGTATTTGCCATGACAGTTTTTGGCAGATGACAATAATGTGTTTTGTTCAAGTAAAATCAGTACACTTTTTTGATAGGCAGAAGGAAAGTATCTTGAGAAAGGGAGCCTGTCTTTAATCGGCACAAAGGTACCTTGTGCGATAGTGACAGTCCTATATCAAAATGGACCCAGTTTTTATCCCTGAAGCCCACGTGGTCACTTATTTTGTGGCTCCCTTTCTTCATGTCAAGGAGGAAATTTGTTATAATAAGATGGTCTTTTCATGGATCTGTCTCCTCCCATGAGGATCTTCTTGTCCATCCTGGTAACCTCAGCAACTGGCCCAGTGCTCAGCTCATGAAAGTGCCTAACACTCATCTGTTGAAAGAAAAAATTGAATGAATGAATGAAAGTCTGCATCTTTCAACCTATACTACAATGTCTACTGCATAGCAGATTAAAAATGAATTTTTTTGACCCAAATCAATTCTATGTTTTGGAAAGCTCTCTATTTGCCAAAGTGAGGATATTAAAAATGGCAGAACATTTTGATTTTTCTTTTACAACCTGATGCTAAGAGGGTATCCAAAGGACATGTTTTACTCCATGTTTCAGGGGTCCGTGGGGAAGGAGTAGACAGCTAACAATTCAGGGGATGGTGGTGATAGACTATGGGCAAATATTTCCTTGTTTTGTCTTATGATTCTGGCATGTGATTTCTTCAAGTATGGGAGATGGATTAAGGAGCAGAAATGACATGTTTTATAAGTGGTAAACTCAGTGACCATGCTGAAACTCCATCCTGAGGATTTTAAGATCAACTCCCCTCAGACAGTCAACATGGAATTCCTATCAAGGACAGACAACCCCAGTGCCTATTGCTTCTCCTGTCTGGGAAGTCCCAATCCTGTGACCAGTAGGCACTTCTGTCCCCTTTGGAAGTCTTGGGAGTACTAGGCTACATTTCTCATGGGGTCTGGAGCATTTTTTATCATGACCACAAGTCAGCCCTGGAAGCAGGATAATTGGGCAATGTTAAAACATAATTATTATTGTATTGCTATTAGTGCCCTATTTGATGATTATGAAACTAATGATTGTTCATTGTTAAAATGAATTCTAAAGAGGACAGAATACTCTAAGGAATGAAATTACTTGTAATCTTACCTTGCTCCTACCAGAGATTAGCTTTGGAGAAGGAAACAGCAACCCACTCCAGTATTCTTGCCTGGAGAATCCCATGGACGGAGGAGCTTGGTGGGCTACAGTCCACGGGTCGCAAAGAGTCAGACACGACTGAGCGACTTCACTTGCACTTTCACTTTCAAATTGGTCTGTGTCCCTTCAAACTCTTTCTGTGGAATTTGTCTATAGATGACTCTGTTCCCTTATGCATTATCCATTAAGAGAGCAAAAAGAAAAGAAAGAAAGAAAGAAAGAAAAAGATCCATACCATGGTTTTATTTATGTAACATGCTTTTAAAATAGTTTTTTAATATTTATTTTTATTTATTTGGCTGTTCCAGGTCTTAGTTGCAACAAACAGGATCTTCACGGTAGCACGTAGGATCTTTAGTTGCAGCATATGAACTCTTAGCTTCAGCAGCTGGGATCTAGTTCCCTGACCAGGGATCGAACCCTGGCTTCTTGCACTGAGAGTGCAGTCTTAACCAATGTGGAGTCTTAACCACTGGACCACCAGGGAAGTCCCATGCCTTTTTAAATTTTAATTGGAGGCTAATTACTTTACAATATTGTGGTGGTTTTTGCCATACATTGACATAAATCAGCCACAGGTGTACATGTGTCTCTCCTCCCGAACCTGCCTCCCACCTCCCTCCCCGTCCCATCCCTCTGGGTTGTCCCAGTGCCCTGGTTTATGCATCAAACTTTTACTGGTCATCTATTTCACACAAGGTAATATACATGTTTCAGTGCTATACTCTCAAATCATCTCACCCTCGCCTTCTCCCACAGAGTCCAAAAGTCTGTACTTTATATCTGTGTCTCTTTTGCTGTCTCACATATAGGATCATCACTAACATCTTTCTTAATTCCATATATATGCATTAATATATTGTACTGGTGATTTTCTTTCTGACTTACTTCACTCTGTATAATAGGCTTCAGTTTCATCCACCTCATTAGAACTGATTCAAATGCATTCTTTTTAATGGCTGAGTAATACTCCATTGTGTATATGTACCACAGCTTTCTTATCCATTCATCTGCTGATGGACATCTAGGTTGCTTCCATGTCCTAGCTATCATAAACGGTGCTGCAGTGAACATTGGGGTACATGTGTCTCTTTCAATTCTGGTTTGATCGGTGTGTATGCCCAGCAGTGGGATTGCTGGGTCATATGGCAGTTCTATTTCCGGTTTTTTAAGGAATCTCCACACTGTTTTCCATAGTAGCTATACTAGTTTGCATTCCCATCAACAGTGTAAGAGTGTTTCCTTTTCTCCACACCCTCTCCAGTATTTATTATTTGTAGAGTTTTTTATAGCAGCCATTCTGACAGGAGCGAGATAGTACCTCATTGTGGTTTTGATTTGCATTTCTCAGATAATGAATGATGTTGAGCATCTTTTCATGTGTTTGTTAGCCATCTATATGTCTTCTTTGGAGAAATGTCTGTTTAGTTCTTTGGCCCATTTTTTGATTGGGTCATTTATTTTTCTGGTATTGAGCTTCATGAGCTGCTTATATATTTTTGAGATTAATTCTTTGTCAGTTGCTTTGTTTGCTATTATTTTCTCCCATTCTGAAGTCTGTCTTTTCACCTTGTTTATAGTTTCCTTCATTGTGCAAAAGCTTTTAAATTTAATTAAGTCCCATTTGTTTATTTTTACTTTTATTTCCATTACTATGGGAGGTGGGTCATAGAGGATCTTGCAGGGATTTATGACAGAGAGTGTTTTGCCTGTTTTCCTCTAGGAGTTTTATAGTTTCTGGTCTTACATTTAGATCTTTAATCCATTCTGAGTTTATTTTTTTGTGTATGTTGTTAGAAGGTGTTCTAATTTCATTCTTTTACAGGTGGTTGACCAGTTTTCTGAGGAGAAGGCAATGGCAACCCACTCCAGTACTCTTGCCTGGCAAATCCCATGGATGGAGGAGCCTGGTGGGCTGCAGTCCATGGGGTCGTGAAGAGTCAGACACGACTGATCGACTTCACTTTCACTTTTCAATTTCACACATTGGAGAAGGAAATGGCAACCCACTCCAGTGTTTTTGCCTGGAGAATCCCAGGGATGGCAGAGCCTGGTGGGCTGCCATCTACGGGGTCGCACAGAGTTGGACATGATTGAAGTGACTTAGCAGCAGCAGCAGCAGCAGCAGAAGCAGACCAGTTTTCCCAGCACCACTTGTTAAAGAGATTGTGTTTTCTCCACTGTATATTTTTTCCTCCTTTGTCAAAGATAAGGTATCCATAGGCACATGGATTTATCTCTGGGCTTTTTATTTTGTTCCATTGACCTATATTTCTGTCTTTGTGCCAGTACCATACTGTCTTGATGACTATAGTTTTGTAGTGTAGTCTGAAGTTAGGCAGGTTGATTCTTCCAGTTCTATTCTGGAAGAGATTGTCTATTCTTGCCAAGATTGTTTTGGCTGTTCAAGGTTTTTCCTATTTCCATACAAATTGTGAAATTATTTGTTCTAGTTTGGTGAAAAATGCTGTTGGTAACTTGATAGGGATTGCATTGACTCTGTAATTTGCTTTGGGTAGTATCCTCATTTTCACTATATTGATTCTTCCAATCCATGAACATGGTATATTTCTCCATCTATGAGAAAACAGAAAGAGGAATCAAGGAAACAATCCTATTCACCATTGTGACAAAAAGAATAAAATACTTAGAAATAAAACTGCCTAAAGAAACAAAAGACCTATATATAGAAAACTATAAAACACTGCTGAAAAAAATCAAAGGTGGCACAAACAGATGGAGAAATAGTCCATGCTCTTTAAATTTAATAATATAATCAAATTTCTTGTTAATACTTTTACCTTGTCTTTTAAAATTCCTGAATAGTAGGAATTTTAATAGCAGTCTAAACAGACTAAGGGCTTCCCAGGTGGCTCAGTGGTAAAGAATTTGCCTGCCAGTGCAAGAGACTCAGGACACATGGGTATGATCCCTGGGTTGGGAAGATCACCTGGAGTAGGAAATGGAAACCCACTCCAGTATTCTTTCCTGCAGAATCCTAGGACAGAGGAGCCTGGAGAGGTACTGTCTATGGGTCAAAAAATGGTCAGACATGACTGGGCACACACACACAGACACACACACAAACACAAACAGACTAAGGAATCTTATTTTCTTCTTCTTGCATTTTATACACCATGCTGTGATGAAATTCTCTACATTCATGCCTTTGAGCATTTGACTGCTTATAGAGTTTGCTTTTTTCCACATTTACCAAGAAATTTTTTATTTCTCCAATTTTAGTAGCAACAAATGTATAAAATTATAGCAAACAGAGCACTTAAGGTGCTGGGTGTTATTCTAATGATTTACTTATTAATAGGAAAAAATAAAATCTGCTCTCTAGGGTTGGAAATACAGACCCACCGTAAGTGGAGCCTCATTTAATCAATCAAATCCAGTGGGTTGTTTTCTTTTTTTTTTTGTTTTTCAAATCAGGTGTTTTAAGCTCCCTTCCAGGACTCAGATACTTGGGTTGGTAGACATGAGTTTTACCTCAAAACACTCATTATCTACTGGGGTAGAAAGAGAATCAACACAGTACTGTGTAGTCAGTACTGCAAAGATTGGTATGGGTGCCCAGAGAAGGGAGTGGAAAATAATTCTGCTCCATGGAGAAGGAAATAGCTGAGCCAGAGGCTGAAGAATGGGTAGGTGCAGGACTTCCCTGATGCTCCAAAGTTAATGTTTTGCCTTCCAATGCAGAGGATGTGGGGTCGATCCCGGGTCAGGGAGCTAAGACCCCACATGCCTCATGGTCAAAAATCCAAAACATAAAACAGAAGCAATATTGTAACAAATTTAATAAAAATTTTATAAAATGGTCCACATCAAAAAATTTTTACAAAAAATAGGAATAAGTGATGTTGCCTGGTTGTTTTAAAAAAAGAAGTTTTCCAGGTCAGTAAGGGATTTGTTGAGAAAGAGACTTCTAGAAAGAGAGAGCAGCACTGGCCAGGCAAGGAGTTCTGACACTAGCATCGGTGCTGACGAAACCCTGGTGGTGAAGAATCAAGCCCTCCATGCTTTCACATCTTCGTAATTACTATCCAGGGGGCCCTAGCACAGGTTACCGCACCTTTAAGAACTTACACTTTCACATGTACATTGGACGTACAGTGGTACACAGGGATGGTGCAGGGCAGTTATGGATCTGGATGTTGGTGCCAGACTGCCCACTTCACATCCCGACAGTGCCAACTTCTAGCTCTGTGTCTTTGGACAATTTCCTTAACTTCTTTATGCCTCATCTCATTTACAGAACGGGATTGTAATGGTTCCTACTCACAGCTGTTGTGAAGATGAACTGGGTGGATACATTTAAAGCATTTAGTGTAGCACCTGACTGGGGATTTCTCTAGCCCCATTATTACTGTGGTGGGCATAGAAAAATTGGTTATTGAATGCTTACTCTTTGTGACCCCATGGACCATACAGTTCATGGAATTTTCCAGGCCAGAATACTGGAGTGGGTAGCTGTTCCTTCTCCAAGGGATCTTCCTAACCCAGGGATCAAACCCAGGTCTCCTGCATTGCAGGCAGATTCTTTACCAACTCAGCCACAAGAGAAGCTCTACTCTGATTCAAATTGAATGCCTATTCTGATTCAAATTCTAAGTTAAATGCTAATAACTTAGGTATCTAGACATGATAAAATTCTTGCCTTCATGGGGCTTAGATTCCAGTGAGAGAGGGTAGATGCCCCCGTTTTCATTTAGGGAAAAGACTAAAGAAAATGTGAATTGTGATCATTATTATGAAGGAAACAAATGAGAGGTTGAGAAAGACAAGGAAGACCTGCCTGAGACAGGAGATCAGAGAAGGCCCCTGTAAGATCTGAAGGAAGGGAAGGAGTGAGCTGTGAGAAAAGTGAAGGTATGGGGAGGATGGAGAGAGCATCAGGGTGGAAGGAACAGCATTTACATCACCCAGAGGCAAGAGAGCATGCTCGTAATTCAAAGAATGGGAAAGACTAGGGTGATGGGTAAAGAAGTCAGCAGAAAGGTGTTTGACACAAGGCCAGTGACCCAAGCAGAATCCTGGCACCCCAGCCACAGGATGTGTTCCAGTTGGGTTTCTATCCAAGTGCAAAGCAGGACAGAGGCATGATCTGAATTATGTGTTAATATTATGCTGAATGTCGGGTAGAGAATGGGTTAGGGGGAGCGTATCAGTTATCTAGTGCCATCATACTGCAGTGTAACAAACTAGACTCAAACTTAGTGCCATAGAAAGACTTTATTTTTGTACAAGATAAAATATAATTTATCTAGGCTGATCTTGCCTGGGCTTGACCATGCACATGCAATCAACGGGCAGATTGGCTGGGGCTGGCTGGTCCGAGGATGGCTCTGGCTGGGATGACTTCTCTCCACTGAGAAAGATGAGATTGGGATAATGGCATGTCTGATGAATGAAAGGTTTTCACAAACAATTCAGCCAGAACTAAAGAACATATGGGATGAAAGGGAAAGAGAGATGGAGGAAAGCAAAGAAGGAGGGAAGGAAGAGGGAAAGAAGGAAGGAAAGAAGGAAAGTCAAAGCCTTTAATCTCCCTTGAGATAGAAAATTGCATTAGGAACAAAGAAGCTAAGAAATCACAATATTTCATCAAAGATATAGCACATTCACTGAATGCCTGCTCTGTGCCAAGCACTCTACAGAATGACCTCATTTCAACTCATTTTTACCTCATCACAAACCTCTCAGTCAGATGGCAAAACCAAGAAGGAGGACATAGGGGCAGAGCAGGAGTTCAAACCTATGACCTCAAACTCAAAAAACCTACTCCCTCCCCATGAGTAGGGTGGTGGTCACCGTGGTGTTGACAGCAGTGGTGTTAGTGATGGTGGTGGTAGTTACGGTGGTGATAATGGTAATGGCGATGGTGGCAATGGTAGCCATAGTGGTATGCTGATGGTGATGATCATGGTGATGGTGGGGATTATGTTGGTGATAGTCCTGGTGATGGTGGGAGAGCTGGTGATGTTGGTGGTGGTGATGGAAGTAGTGGGGGAGGATGGAGGTGAGGATTGAATAAAATTCAAGAGGTTAGCTCGACTCAAAAACATACCCCCAATCTTCCAGGACACACAAGCATTTGGACCCAGGAAGCCACTAGAAACCTTGGAGCCTATGTTGCATCTCTCAGTCATGAGCAGGATCAGGGCAAGGCCAGAGTAAAGCCCAAGAAAACCGCACTGGCTCTGGGGCTCTGACTGACATCATCTTTGTTGATTGCTCTTTCTCCACTCTGAAGAAGAACCAGCTCACCTTCCGCCCCACCCAATAAAACTGCTCGGTAAATATAATTACTTGCACTATCTAATCAATAGTGGATTGCTCCTGGCCCCTGCTTGTTCAATATCAGTGTCTGGGATCACGGAACCTTGATACTCCCCTCAACATGCCAATTTCTGCTTAATGTTAGATAAACCACATCTAGCAACCCCATGTGCTAATGAGATTTTATTGTGTCATTAATAATACACATCTTCAAGATGTTTTTAACTCATATAACATGAAATATGAGGCTGCAAATATTCAACACTTTCCAGTCATAGAACTCCCAAATGCCAATTGAACAACCCAAATCAATGTTGTATTAAGCAAGCTCAGAAAGTGATTACGGAATTTGAGAGACAACAAACGGCTAGGCAAAGAGAAACTGCTTTTCCATTGATTTTTCCTTTTTAAAAATAGTTTGTTTTATTAAGGTTGATATACAGTGCTGTGTTAATTTCTGCTGTATGGCAAAGTGATTCAGTTATACATGTATATACATAGTTTTTCATATTCTTTTGCATTATGGTTTATCCCAGGATATTGAATATAGTTTGCTGTGCTGTATGGTAGGATCTTATTGTTTACCCATCCTATGTATAGTGGCTTACACCCATTAATTCCACACTCCCATACATCCCTTCCTCACTCCCTTTCTCTATGTCTGTGAGTCTGAGATAAGTTAATCTGTGTCACATTTTAGATTCCACATCCAGTGATCTTTTTCTAAGGAAGTGAAAAAATTCAAAAGCAGTCTTCATTCATATTAAGAGGCCTGTTCGCCTCTGGTAACTGGTAGCATTTGTCATTCCCAGAAGAAGTTAGCTCTTTGCTCTGAATTTGGGTCATGAGTTCCAAAGGAGCACAGGGCTCTGAGGTCTCCAAGATGCTCTAATGTATGGAAACCAGAGCTCAGACTCCTCTGAGAAGAGGAAGCGAGATACGCCCTCCTCATTAGAAACACATTGCTTGCTGGTGAAGCTCCTCTGTACACAGAATCAGCATCGGGTAAGCAGCCTGCTTCTGAGAGGGGCAGTCTCCATGTCCAGTTCCAGATAGAAAACCCCAGGGATGTCAAACTGCACCACAAAACAGAAACAGCTGCAAGGAAAATCAGGACTCATGGAGAGTACCGTGGAGCAAGGAACAGGCCCAGCTTTCTTGATCTGGAAAATCACATTTATTTTAATTGCCTCACTGTTGTGTTCACTGTATAAAAAATTTGGCTTACCCTTCTTGATTTCCTTGTTAGAAATTCTCTTTCATTTTGGGATGAGGCGATCCGTCTTCCTAGGATTCCTGGCTCTTAAATGAATGACAGGCAGAATCTTCAAAAGGAGGAGTGGTTGTAAATATTTCGTGAGTAATTCACCCTAATATTCTACTCTGTGTGTCCTTGCTCAGTCGCTTCAGTCATGTCTGACTCTTTGCGACCCTGCGGGCTACAGCCTGCCAGGCTCTTCTGCCCATGGGATTCTCCAGGCAAGAACACTGGAGTGGGTTGCCATGCTCTCCTCCAGGGGATCTTCGTGACCCAGGGAGTAAACCCACATCTCTTATGTCTCCTGCATTGGCAGGCAGATTCTTTACTACTAGCACAACCTGGAAGCCCAATATTCCACTCTATGGTTTGCTAAGTATTTCATTCGTGATATAATAATTGGCAAGTTTCAGCAACAGAGGGAGTCTGTAAATTGGGGTGCCCCATATACTAAGAGAGTGGGATCCTCTGTTCGGGGCAAGCCTGAGTGGATTTGGAGTTCTCACTTACAGGATGATTTGTACTCAGGCAGAGACCTCTGCATGTCCTGATGTTGGGGCTTATTGTTCAGACCTGTGTCGTTTATATGCAGTGAAAGGTCTAGGTGAGCATACACACCAGAGTACTCAAATATCTCAGATCCACAAGCTGGATCCATGCCACTTCATACACAATTGTGGACAGATGCGTGGGTGTCATCTTACGGGATGTGACTGGGTGTGACATGATAGTCTATGTTCCACAGTTTCCCAATTCAACTTTATTGAGGAACTTCAGTTCTCTTCACAGAGATCAAACAGCTGTTCAACCTCCCCAAGCAGGCCCCTCCATGCGAGCACGTTCTGGATTGATCTCTTTCTTTCTCTCTCCTCTCTCTCCTCTTTCCTCCTTTCTTCTATCCTTCCTCTTAAAAATAGAAAAAGATGGGAAAAAAAAACTCCACTAGTTTTTAACCTCTCCATTGGTTTTCTCTCCAATTTCATAATCATTTTCTGAGGTTTGCTTAATATAATCTTGACTGTGCCCTAAGGTCCTTCTACATTTGAGTTGTTACGATTCTAGAAGCTTCTCTCTTTACTTTTTGGATAACTATTCTTTTTTTTTTTTTTTTTTAATTCTCAAAGGGTGGGCAAGCCTCCACCCTTCTCTCCTGAAAGGATATGGCCTTCTTTATCCTTTTTCAAAGCCTTTTTTTTTCCTCCTGAGTATTTCATTGATTCTAGCAACAACTGTGGCAGCCTGGTAACTATCATTTCAAAAGAGCTATTCTTCCTATGATATGGCTGAAAGGAGAACAGTGTATTTAAGGGGCTGCCTTCGTGTGACAAAAGGAGACACAAGATCATGTGTGTTTATATTTGCAGAATGAAAACCTTCAGGATGGTATGATCACTATGGAGGGCTGTAGAGCAAGACTTTTCACTGAATATTTTATATGGTTGGATTTTTGAGTTATGGAACTATTAAGAAAAATAATGATTGTAAATTTAAAAACAAAGAAACAAAATCTCATTGACTTGGGTTATTCGATTGGCCTTTAGGGGTTTTTATGACCATACTGAATATTTTGTCAAAGATGGGCAAAAAGTTTTGAAATGGGTTAGTATATTTGGTGTTCTGATCAACTCACAAATTAACTGGGGGACTTGACAGTGTAGACACAGCCTGAGAGAAACTCATAAGAGATCATCTGAGACAATGTTTTTGAAGTGTGTGAGGGGCTGGAGAAGGTGGGGTGTGTGTTAAGGAAACTTCAGGGTGCTGCTTGATTCTGAAAACACCATTTAGGACTGAAAACTGGGGAAGCTGAAGCAAAGCACTGAGAAGGCAGAGTTACACAGGGTGTCAATTTCTCTCACCACCCTCAGTTAGGATAAAATATTTCCAGAACCTGGTATGGATCAGGAAGGCACTCTTCATTCTGAAGTCAAAGAAGGAGGTCCATTCCACTCCCAGGCATTGAGGGCCACAGTTGGCAGTCTCCAGGGGAGAGTGCTCAGCAGAGGCATAACTGAGTTGAAATGATAGATCCTTCTAAACTGCAGCTATAGACCAAGCCAACATTAGCCAAAGACAGCCATTCTCTCTGATCATTTGCTTTCCATCTTTTTTCCACACTCATCCAACACTACCCTCTAGTCTTCCATTTTTCTTCATGAATCCTAGGTAGACCAGACACCAGATTAGGGTAGGCATGCCACCTGTGTTTCTCTTCCTTTCTTCTTTTTTAAGGCAGAGGTTCAAACATATCTTGGTTGGTCTAAAATCAGCACCATGATTTTAGCACTTTATTTTTGATGGCTGCAATAAACACCTGTGCAAGGAAGGGGGAGGTGGAGAAAGTCAAAACAAAACAGTGGATTCATCAGCCAGAGATGGTATTTATGTGTAAGCGATACTAAAACTAAGCCGGGTAACTCAATAGTAAAATGGGCAGGCTTTAGGGCTGCTGCCATTAAGAAAATAACACTAATATAAGACACATGTGGGTGCTGGCCAGACATATCCCCAGAGCTCCTGGGCAGACCAAACTGGGGATCAAGGCTGAGAGTTCAACTCCAGCTCACAATCTCTGCTGTGATCCCAGGTCAGAATCTGATAATGTAATTTTCTGCCAAAGTGGGGGAAATCCATGTGTTCCCAATGACACATCAGGACGTGTTGTTTTGATCTATTAGATCATGAACTCATTGACCTTTAAAGTGCTGCGGTTTCTAAGTTTGCCTGGCCCTCTTTCACAGAAGTAGCCCAGAGAGGTTAAAGAACTTACCTAAGGTCACACAGTGAATCTGTAGGAGAAACAAGGCCAGTCCCTAGATGTTAATAGCCTCCCTAGATATAAATAGCTATCAACACACCCAAGAAAATAAATTGGATCACACGTCACTTCATGGCAAATGAACAAGTTAAAGATGGAAATAGCTACAGACTTCATTTTCTTGAGCTCCAAAATCACTGTGGATGGTGACAGCAGCCATGAAATTAAAAGACATTTGCTCCTTGGAAGAAAAGCTATGACAAAAGAGAGCATATTAAAAAGCAGAGACATCACTTTGCCAACAAAGGTCCGTATAGTCAAACCTGTGGTTTCTCCAGTAGTCATGTATGGATGTGAGAGTTGGACCATGAAGAAGGCTGAACACCGATAAATGAATGCTTTTGAATTGTGGTGCTCTTGAGAGCCCCTTGGACAGAAAGGAGATCAAACCAGTCAGTCCTGAAGGAAATCAACGCTAAATATTCATTGGAAGGACTGATGCTGTAGCTGAAGCTCCAATACTTTGGTCACCTGATGTGAAGAGCCAACCTATTGGAAAAGATTCTGATACTGGGAAAGACTGAGAGCAGAAGGAGAAGGGGGAGACAGAAGATGGCTAGATGGCATCATTGACTCAACGGACATGAGTTTGAGCAAATTCCAGGGGATTAATGAAAGACAGGGAAGCCTGCTGAGCTGCAGTCCACGACATCACAAAGCATCATACACAACTGAGGGACTGAACAACAACACATCACCTCTACTTAACCACCATACTTAGTCTAGGTAACACTGTAATTCTGAGAGGTTGTCACAATAGTATATACTCATACATCAAAGCACTGTGCGATAAACCAAGAATGCAAATAAGCAAGAAAAGTATTAACAGCGATCCCTCAGCATGCGATTGTTGCCTCCTTTTTGAAGACTTCTCTGTTTTGTTCATGTTTGAGGTCTTAACTTAAAGGTCACCAGTGAGACAGATTCTCCATAACCACGCAATCCCAAGTTGCCTATGCTCCACCACTCACCTTCTATCATCTTTCTTATTTGTTTCCTTCATTGAAATTATCCTGTTCATTCATCTGTTTCTTGTCTTTTTCCCTCTCATGTGAGATCCCCAAGGGCAGGGATCCCATTTTGCTCAATGCCGTATTCCCGGTGCCTGGTTCTTGTAGATGTTCCATCTATTTGTCTGCATGCATGAATAAATTCCACTAAGCAGGGACTTCCTTGGTGGTCAAGTGGTTAAGAATCTGTCTGCCAATGCAGGGAACACAGGTTTGATCCCTGGTCAGGGAATTGATATTCCAGATGCCGTGGGGCAACTAAGCCCGTGCACCACAATTACTGAGCTCATGATCTGGAGCCTGTGAGCCGCAACTGCTAAAGCAGCCTAGAGCCTGTGCTTCACATCAAGAGAAGCCACAGCAATGAGAAGCCCACACACCACAATTAGAGAGTAGCCTCCTCTTGCTGCAACTAGAGAAAGCTTGTGCGCAGCAACAAAGACCCAATGCAGCCAAAAATACATAACAAATTATTATTTTTTAATTGCACTAAATGGATGCAAACTTTCTCATCCTTAAAACTTCCATGCATCTTTTTTAATACATCTTATGGCACCTGTAGTCTCCCTTGAAAGACCCACCCCCTGCACCTAGCCCCCTCTACCAGGTCGGAAAGCCTTTGAAGGCAGATATATTTATATCTGCAGCAGTGTTTAGGAGCGTGTTCTGATCATGTTGGTTCTAAAATTTAATTGAGACAGGCTTATAGATCAAGAGGTTTTGGAGCTCGTCCAGAAATAAAAGTCAACTCACCATTTCTGGACCACTGAGTTGAAGGAAGGCATGCATTTAAAGAGAGTTTCCGTTGCAATTAATTAATATGTTTTAGTCTCTCCCACTCTTCTGGACTTGAATCCGGGCAGAGCCAAAACAGTGTTGGACAAAGCTATCTGAACCAAGTTCTTATTTGTGTCTCCTGAACAGCTTCTCCCAGCTGTCTTTATTTAAGTGATCATAGGATAAAATTTCATCACAGCCTACAGTGACGTGATGAAAGACTGCTTCATCTCTCATCTCCACGGCTGGTGCTCAGAGGTCTTGCAGCCCGAGAAGGGACGTAAGACACTGGGGAAACACCATCACCCCAGCAGAGAGCCCCACCCAGAGGCGGTCAGAAGGCAGCACTGATCAAGACTACAGTGAGGAACTGGCGAGCAGTGTTCTCAGAATCAGACGGGTCTCGCTTCTAACCACAGTTCTCTTATATACCAACTGGGTGGCCTTGGGCCACTGGACCTCAGTTTCCTCATCTGGAAAATGGAAATAGTGTATCATTTACATGGTAGATAAAAAGCATAAGTATTTACAGGGAGCCTGGAGCAAAGAAGCTGTTTAACAAAGGGCACTTATCATCACCCTTTACGACTTCTGTTACTTCTCCACGATGTCTCTTATATTTAAAGTCCAAACCCGTGGGGAACATCCTTGGCAGTCCAGTGGTTGAGACTTAGCCTTTCAGTGCAGGGGTTGCGGATTTGATCCCTGGTCAGGGAGCTAGGATCCCACATGTCTCATGGCCAAAAAGCAAAACATAAAACAGATACAATATTGTAAAAAATTCACTAACCTCTTAAAATAAAATCCAAACCCATTTTTATGCCTACAGGTTCCATGCAGCCTGAACTCTGTCCTACCTCAGGGCCTTCGCACTTGCTATTCCTTGGACTTGAAATCCTGGTCCCACCTCCAACTCCCAGGGCATAGTTGGTTCTTATTCCATCACTCGGATCTCAGCTCAAGTTTCGCTCTTCCAAGATGCCTTCTCACATGGCCTAATCCAGCCCCTCTCCATGGCATTACCCTGCTTCAGACCCGTATGCCCTCCTCATCCTCTGAAAGTGCCCTGCTTTCTCACTCCATTGTTGACCTTTTCCCACTGGCACCCACAGTATGTGAGCTCCCTGAGAGTCAGGACCCTGCCTCATTTGTTCACTGCCAGATCTTAAGTCCCGGCACACAGTATGTACACAGTAAATACTGGCTGAATGACGGCATAGATAAACACATGCTTCTCCATTAAAATAACCACCACCCCCGCTCCCCCACTCCCCACCCCCACAGAAGGCCCAGAAAACTGAGAGGGGAACCAGCTATATAATTCACAGTGCCCAGCGCAGAATGAGATGTGGAGTCCTTTATTGAAAAGTGGGTTTCCCTGGTGGCTCAGATGGGAAAGACTCTGCCTGCCTGCGATGCAGGAGACCCAGGTTCAACCCTTTCCCTGGAGAAGGAAATGGCAACTCACTCCAGTATTCTTGCCTGGGAAATCCCATGGACAGAGGAACCTGGCGGGCTATAGTCCATAAGGTCGCAAAAAGCAGGACACGACTGAGAGACTAATACTTTATTTAAAAGTATTAAAAATTTCAAGGCAGTAACCACAGAGTGTTAAAACCAGGCTCAGACCCCTTCCAGCAGACCGCATAGGTCACAAACCCTTGATGCTGGGCCTGCCCGGAAGGCCATGGCAGACAGCTGGAGATCTTTACTGATGGGCAAGGCCCCTCCAAGGCTCCCAGATCAAACCATGCAGCTGGCCCCCGCAGACACGGCTCAGGCCTGGGCTTTCTCTCTGACATTTTCCAGCTCTTTCTCCTCATTCCAGCCCTGCTTTCTATTCCTGCTTCCAAGCCCCTCTGTGGCGCTCTTGCCATTTTCACACCCTCCTTTGGGGATATTTGCAGAGTCAGGCATGACAGAGTGACCGACATACTTGGGGATATTGTTTCAGAATAGACTCACATGTTGAGGAGCTTCTGAAAGACAACCAATGAAAAACTCATCCCACTTTGAGGACAACAGCTTTAAAAGTTCTGGGATGCTAGGGAATGAGGGAGGCCCAGTAGCGGGGCTGCCATGTACAGTTGTGCAGGTTGGTGACAGACCCTCCTGAGGGGTGAGTGAGGACTGAAGCCCAACCTGTGCTATGGTTACCCATATGGGTGCCCGATGCAAGGCTACACCTGCCCAGAGAGAAGGGAAACCATTTTCTTTGCACAGAGACACAGCCCACTTGGCAAGCCATGTGACTGCCTGGAGAGGGTGTCATTTTCAAATTTGCTCAAAAGCATCATAAAGTTTAGCAACATTTCGCCTAAGACTAGACAAAGACAGGTTTCTGAGCAGCTGAGAAAACTTGAGTGTAACCAAAAGCCAAAAAGGAAAACAAAATATCTAGTCCTCTTCCATTCCCCAATAGGGGGGCCTGCTCCCAGGTGGCTTAGTGGTGAAGAAGCCACCCGCCAAGCAGGAGACGCAGGAGACACATTCAATCCCTGAGTCAGGAAGATCCCCTGGAGAAGGAAATGGCAACCCACTCCAGTATTCTCGCCTAGAGAATCTCATGGACAGAGGAGCCTGGCTGACTACAGTCCATAGGGTCGCAAGAAGTCAGACACAACTGAAGCAACTTGGCATGTATGCACGCCCATTTTATAGATGAGGAAAGTAGAGTTCTAAGTAGTCAGGAATAGATCTTGGTTCTAGGAACCAAGGAGTGATATTCCTGGAATTCAAACCCTAGCATCAGATTCCTTTGGCTCTATTTCCTTCTCAAATTGAGAATGTCTTCAAGTGGATGTTCTGAGCTAATCCACTGTGGTTCAAAAGCATAGGCAAATCCCACTCCTCCCCCACACTGCCCCCCGCCCCGCCACCCCACTTCCCCAGCTCTGGCTAAGAATGGAAGTGAAAGAAAAGTTCTTCATTTGCATGTTTCAAAAGTCAAGTGGTGAAACTTCACAGGCTCCATCTGGGTGGGAAGCGCCTTGCCCTCCCACCCCATCCACAGCCACGGGCACTGAACAAAGCCAACAAGTCAATGGCAAACATGCTCCCAAACCCGTTAAACCCACACACATTCTGAACCATGAGATTTATGACTGCCAAGGGCCTTGCCCTGGACAGAAACCAGCATCACAATCCAGGCCTTGGAGGCTAAACCCTCAGATGGGGAGAACATCCTGCCTTTCACAAGTCCATTCCCTGTCTCAATTTTATTAACCAGAAGGCTAAGATCTGAATATGGGTTTGCAATACCAGTTACCAGCTGGTGGAATCACAGAGCAAAGCCCTGTCTCCTGGAACCAGTCTGAGGACTATGCCAAGTCACCAGATGGGCAGTAAAATCTTTTAAACAGCTGCTGTCTACAGCGATGCTACTACTGGGGTTGTGAGTTTATTTTACAGGGATCATGGGTGTGCAGAATCCTTCAGACTGAAAATTTTAAAAACATCAGGTGACAAAGGCTGGGTCATTCCCAGCCTCTTAGGATTGTGACAGCTTCCTAGGGTTTAGCTGGGGTGACCCTGGGCTCATCCATGTTCTGGGACTGGAATGTGGAACCCATACCCAGCAAGTATGACATTCATGGGTGCAATGCTCGTCCTACATTCAACAGGAGTTCTCTCTTTTAACCCTCATGACATCCACATTAAGAAAGCACTATTGTTTGGTCTGTTCAATAGATGGGTGTTCTGAGGCTCAGAGAGGTTAAAGAATTTGCCCAGAATTACACAGCTGGAAAGTGATACAGATGGGACTCAAAGCCTGGACCCTCACCTTGAAGGAAACTCCCTACTCAGTGACTCCACGTGCCCTTGGAGCAAGAGTGTGTGAAGATGAGCCAATCCACTAAGAACGAGAGTCTAGGGACTTGTCTCATGGTCCGGTAGTTAGGAATCCACCTTGAGAGGCAGGGGATGCAGGTTCGATCCCTGGTCAGGGAACTAAGATCTCACATTTTGCAAAGCAGCTAAGCAGGGAAGATCTTGCATGCCGCAACTAAGACCAGCACAACCCCACCCCCCTGCCAAAAAAAAAATTATAAAAACAAAAGAAAGAGGGTCTGTACCTCCCTGAGTCTTCTGCCTCCTCAGTGCCTCCTAGGGAAGCTGCCTCAGTTTCTCCAGCTATAAAACAAGAACAATAAGAATATCCCTTCATAGAAACCACAAGATAAGAAATGCAAAATACTCAACACGGTGCCTGGCATACATTAAATCACCCAATCAACAGTCTTTTTCTCTGTCTTACTGTGATTATACGTAAAGGATCTTCAGCTGCCCCCCACCCACCTCCTGATTCTTTTCTCCAAAGACCATTTCAGTGCCTGGATCGTGTCTGTCCTTGGAAGAAAAATCTCTGGGAAAAAACAAAAAATTCTGCCTCGTTTTATTTTTAGAAGCCAAACTAGTCCCCTCTTTCTTTCACCATCATTTGTAGAAAGTTCTTAATATTCAAACCAGATCCCATTTAACCTTTTGCCCAATGTAGCTTTACTTTACTTCAAACCCCTTTGGCTCTCTGAGGCCTGGCTTCCTTCAGGCTCAGGCTGTAAATGTTTGACTTTGATTTGAGATACATGACAATAAATTAGGGGACATTTATCAAAGCTGCTTTTTGCATAAATTACTGCATTATACAAATACACTTAGCAGGATCCTGCTTTCTTTGATGTTGAGAGCAAAGATTTATGTGCAATGGAGTTTTTATTTATCTGCCCTGTTCACCTCTACAAGAGCTGGACATAGCCCTCAATTAGTTCCATACTTCTTGAAATGACATGTATCTCTCGCAACTTGAGGAGAAGGAACAAAGATGCTTAAGCCCCATCCAAGTGGCGTTTTTAAGGAGATGAGAAGCTTTATCCGAGCAGAGTGTCTCTGAATTCTTTCTCTGGAGAGCAGATTGAACAGCATTTAAACTGATTGCTCTGGAATCATTCTCCACCATTAAAACAAAAAAAAAGAGTGGAAGAAAAGACTTTCTAATATTATTATTTTTATTTTTTTATAGGAGTCACAGAAACATGAGTATCTATCTAACCAGATTCAACTGGATAAAGAGACAACTCCCTTGTCTTGGCCTTCAGAAATTCTAAATTGAGTTCCACGGAGTATATTCCATAGGAGTAAATGTCTGTGTGACCTGGTGGAGTAAAGCCCAGAATTTGAGTTCTCACTGGTCACTAAAAATTTCCGTGCATTCCTTGGGGTGAGTACCCTAATTTTTTTTAAGGTAGCTCAGTTGTGTCCGACTCTTTGAGACTCCATGGGCTATATAGTCCATGGAATTCTCCAGGCCAGAATACTAGAGTGGGTAGCCTTTCCCTTCTTCAGAGGATCTTCCCAACCCAGGGATCGAACGCAGGTCTCCTGCATTGCAGATGGATTCTTTACCAGCTGAGCCACAAGGGAAGCCCGAGAATACTGGAGTGGGTAGCCTATCCCTTCTCCAGGGGATCTTCTCGACCCAGGGATAGAACCGGGGTCTCCTGCATTGTAGGCGGATTCTTTACAAACTGAGCTATCAGGGAAGCCCTCATATGAGTACCCTAAAGTTATCATTTTTCCCCCATTTTGACATAATATTTTAAAAAGGAAAATGACCATTCTTATCACTACTTTTACAGAAAGAAATGATGCAGTGGTCAGAACACAGGATTTGAAGGCAGGAGATATGGGTCAAGTCATGGGTTAGATGGGCAGCCAAGGCTGAAGGGCACAGCACAGGCTGTTCAGAGTAGAAGCGGTCCATTTTCAGACAGAGGGCTTGAAGGCTCTTCCTACTCCAATTCTGGAATATCATGTAGGTAACTTTCTGCCCCAGCTGGAGGCCAGGGAAGATGGGGCACAGGTCTGGGACGAAGAAGCTATGAGTGTAGCCCCACCCAGGCAAGAAGAAGCTCCAGTGGAGGGAGGCACGGGTGGCCTTGAAAGGAGCATCCTCCTTGACGGTGACAAGCACTTTGAACACCCAAAGCAGACCAACCTGGAAATCAGGAGGCAGGCACTGAAAAACAGCCCTCCACTGTTCCACCATTTATACCTGAAACTTACCCTGCTTCTCAGTGTAACCATTCATGAGCCCTGAAGCCCCAAATAAATGCAGACAAAGCAAGGGCCACAAGTAACATAAAGGGACCATTTACGAAAGGATTTGGTTGAGTAAAGATGAGAGGAAATGGGCAGGCAGCAGACAGGTAAAGGAGGCAGAAATAATTAGGAATAATAACAATAATATATCCGTGTTTGCCTTTGTCAGACCCTTGTCAAGCACTGATGCATGGTGTCATTGAACTTTTCCCACAAACTCTTGAGGTATGAATAGCTGTTTAGCTCCATCTGACAGATGAGCAAACTGAAGCTCGAAGAGGTTTCATTGCTTTCCCTAGATCACCCAACTGGTAAACCGCAGAGCCGGGATATGAACCCAGATGGACCACAGATCATTTCTCCTGCAAGAAAGCCAACAAGTCTGGAGTAGGAGCATGCACACTGGGATGAGCAACAGATACCATTCATTTCAAGGCCCCTGCAACAGACAAAGCGCTGGAGGGCAGCCCTGGTGTCTCTGCTTTCTGCAGTGATAAAGCACAGGGGACCCACACCTATCTGCGCCTGCATGCTAAGTTGTTTCAGTCGTGTCTGACTCTGTGCAACCCTATGGACTGTAGCCCACCAGGCTCCTCTGTCCATGGGATTCTCCAGGCAAGAATACTGGAGTTAGTTGCCATGTCCTCCTCTAGGGGATCTTCCCCACCCAGGGATCAAATCCAAGTCTTTAACTTCTCCTGCCTTGGTAGGCAGGTTCTTTACCATTAGTGCCTTCAAAGGGCCTCTCCACAAAGATCCCTGCCTATGCAGTGTCCCACGAAGTGCTGACCAGACAGGAGCATGGATCCCAGAAAAGCCCTCCCAAGTGGAATCTACCCAACTTTGGCCATTCCAATGAAACCGAAGGCTCTGCACACACCCTGCCACCCATGATACCTCCACATTGAGGGTGTACAGCTGAAGATCATGACTGAAACTGCCAGACATTGCACAGAAGTATGTGGTGCTATAATCCCAGTACACCACCCAGTTTGTGAAGGGGGTGGAGGCCAGAGGGTATTTTAGTGGGAGGAAGAAAAACCTAGGCTTTGTCGAATTCTACCCTCCCCCACCATTGCTAAATGACCTTGACCACTTCACAACCTTCCCCACCCACCATATTAGATTTACAAAGGTCTTCTGAAGGTAGAACAGTGTCCGTTCCTATCTATTTCAACTCACTTTCCCTTATTAATATCTTTCTTTAACATGTCCATTTGTCTTAATGAATAAGCTGATATGGGTACATTATTATTAACTGAAGTCTGTACTGTATTCCCTTGTGTCTCAGCTTGTAATGAATCTGCCTGCAATGCGGGAGACCTGGGTTCAATTCCTAGGTTGGGAAGACTCCCTGGAGAAGGGAAATGCTACCTGCTCCAGTAATCCGGCCTGGAGAATTCCAGGGACTGTATAGTCCATGGGGTAGCAAAGAGTTGGACACGACTGAGCAACTTTCACTTGTACTGTATTCAGGCTTCCCAGGTGGCTCAGTGGTAAAGAATCCACCTACCAATGCAGGAGACACAAGAGATGTAGGTTCAATTCCTGAGTCAGGAAGATCTCCTGGAGGAGGAAATGGCGACCCACTCCAGTCTTCTTGCCTGGAAAATTCCATGGACAGAAGAGCCTGGTCAGTAGGCTACCGTCCATGGGGTCACAAAGGGTCAGACACAAGTGAGCATGCACATACTACCCTCACTTTTCCCCTGATATTCTTTTTCTACTCCAGGATCCCATTCAGCACACCATACTACATTTACTCATCATATCTCCTTTGGCTCCTCATGGCTAGGACAGTTGATCAGAATTTCTACTTTCTGATGACTTTGACAGTTTTGAGCAGTACCAATCAAGAATGTCCCTTCACTGGGATTTGTCTGTTTTTCTCATGATTAGACTGAGGTCATGTGTTTGGGGGAAGAAAATCACAGAGGTGAAGAGCCATTCTTGACCCACTGTATTAAGGGTGCTGTGTGCTGTGCTAGGTCACTTCAGTTGCACCCAACTCTTTGCACCCTCTGGACTGTGGCCCACCAGGCTTCTCTGACCATAGGATTCTCCAGGCAAGAATCCTGGAATGGGTTGCTGTGCCCTCCTCCAGGGGATCTTCCTGACCCAAGGATGGAACCCATGTCTCTTATGTCTCCTGTATTGGCAGGCGGGTTCTCTACCACTATCACCACCTGGGAAGCCACTTTATCAAGGGTACATACTACTAAGGCAATCACAGTTGATGTTGGCCTTGATTGCTGGGCTTGGGGTGGTATTTGTCTGCTTTCTCCACTGTGAAACCATGCTTTTCTTGCTTTCTTTTTCCATCCTGTCCTCCTGGAAGTAAGTTACTTGAAGGAGTGGGAGGTTGTGCTTCACCTCCTTGAGGGTAGAATAGCTACATAAACCATTTTAAATTCAGCACAGAAGATTGGTCTATTATCTGCACCCCCCATTTATTTATTTATTCAATCACTTATTTACATCAACATGGACTCATGGATATTAATTTTATACTTTAGGTTGTAATTCAATACTACTTGATGTTATCACTTACATGGTTTTAGTTCTGGCCATTGTAGTGTTCTTTCACTTGAAATCCTGGATCCTTCTGACATAGCCCCATCATTATGGGTTTGGTGTTCTGCTTATGTTTGGTATTTCAGCTCTTTCTTACTTTCTGGCACTGCAACATGTCCTATGTTCATGTGTTATATTTCATGCCCCGGTCCTGGAGCCCGAGAATCAACTATTTCTCCACACTCTGGTTCTTTTTATTAGAGAGTGAGTCATATTAAAATTCAAGGTCTGGTGAATGGATAAAGAAGATGTGGTACGTATGTATAATGGAATATTGCTGCTGCTGCTGCTGCTGCTGCTGCTAAGTCACTTCAGTTGTGTCCAACTCTATGCAACCCCATAGACAGCAGCCCACCAGGCTCCCTGGTCCCTGGGATTCTCTAGGCAAGAACACTGGAGTGGGTTGCCATTTCCTTCTCCAATGCATGAAAGTGAAAAGTCAAAGTGAAGTTGCTCAGTCGTGTCCGACTCTTAGCGACCCCATGGACTGCAGCCTACCAAGCTCCTCTGTCCATGGGATTTTCCAGGCAAGAGTACTGGAGTGGGGTGCCATTGCCTTCTCCTAATGGAATATTACTCAGCCATAAAAGGAGCAAAATTGGGTCACTTGTAGAAACATGGAATCACCCAGAGTCTGTCACATAGAATAGATACCGCATATTAATGCAAGTATGTGGAATCTAGAAAAATGGTACAGATGAACTTATTTGCAGGGTAGGAATAGAGATGCAGACATACGGAATGGACATAGGAGGGGGTGATGAGCTGGGAGATTAGGACTGACAAATGTACACCGCCCTGTGTAAGACACAGAGCTAGTGTGAATCCACTGTACAGAGCAGGGAGCTCAGCTCGGTGCTCTGTGATGACATAGGTGGTGGGGGGGATGGGAGACGGGGGAAGGAGCTCCAAGAGGGAGGGGACATATGTATCGATATAGATGATTCACTTCACCGAACAGCAAAAACTAACACAACATTGTAATTCATGTATATTCCAGTAAATTAAAAAAAAAAATCAAGACCTTGCCTCCAGCTCTGGATATTACAATTGGGATGTCATTACTTCTAAACCTGGTCAGTTGACAAAGCAAGAGCATGTATGTATGTATACTAATCAACGCATATATATATGTATGTATTGAAACTTCTATATCTGACTATATGTAGCGTTACAAAGCTAAACATGAGTGCATTCTGATGGCTCCAACTCTGATCCACCACCCTAAGGCTCATGCTAATCTCCTCTAGACTCCTTATCTATAACCCACTCCAAGTGTGAAAAACCACACTTTTGTCATCCACCATTCATTTACTTCGTTGTTCAGTTCTGGTGTACATGTATAGTGGTTCCAGAATTCTTAACTCATACCTTTATGGGAAACAGCTTTATCAGTGAGAGCAGAGTGCTACACTTCCTTCACCTGGAGGCTTAACGATCTCACTCATTTCCAGACTTATTTAGGACAGCATCTTCATCCCCTGCCCACTTCAGTGAGACTGTTTCATACATTGATAATAGAGTTAGATTGCCATATTCTGCATTCCTTCTTGACATTTTCTCAACCTCCGAAACTATTCTTTAAAATAAATGTACATCAAGATTTACTCTTTGTGCTGCAAAGTTCTGTGGGTTTTGCCAATGCATAATATCTTGATCATCACTGTAGCTTTCAAAATAGTTTCATTGACCTAAGAAATATACTGAGCTCCATCTACTCAGCCCTCTTTCACCTCACCTCAAATCCTTGGCAATCGCTGGTCTTTTTGCTGCCTCTTTAGTTTTGCCTTTTCAGGAATGACATATAATTAGAATCATACAGTACATAGCTTTTTCAGACTGGCTTCCTTTATGTAATAATACATTTAAGATTCATTCATACATTTTCCTGCCTTGATCGTACATGTCTTTCTATTGTTGAATAACATTCTAATTATGGATGTATAATTTATCCATTTGTTTATCCATTCACCTATTGAAGGACATCTCAGTCACTTCCAGGTCTTGGTGATTATGGATAGAATTGCAATAAGCATTTGCAAGCAGGTTTTTGTACAGACGTGTTTTCAGATCAATTGGGTGGATACCTAGGGCTTCAGTTGCTAGACTGTATGATTCGAGTACGTTTAATTTTGCCAGAAACTACCAACCTGTCTTCCCAAGTGACTGCAGCACTTTGCTTTTCCACCAGCAATGAATGAGACTTTCTGTTGTTTGTATCCAGCTGTTGGTATTCTCAGTATTTTTGACTTTTAACTTATAGTTAATCTAATAGCTGTGTAGTGACGTCTCATTTTTATTTTAATTTGCAAACCCTTAATACAAAGTAGGTCTCCCCAGACGGTAGGTAAAGAACCCACCTGCCACTGCAGGAGGCAGAAGAGATGCAGGTTCAATCCCTGAGTCGGGAAGATCCCCTGGAGGAGGGTATGGCAACCCACTCTAGTATTCTTGACTATAGAATCCCATGGACAGAGGAGCCTGGCGGGCTACAGTCCATGGGTTTGCAAGGAGTCAGACACAACTTAGTGACTTAGCGCACACAGCACAATATGAAGTAATGTTGAGTATCTTTTCATGCTCTCACTTGCAGTGTGTTTATCTCCTTTGGTGGTATTATCGGTCTGAATCTTTCGGTCATGTTTCAGTTGGGTGATTGATGTTTGCTTGGCGTTGAATTTTCAGGGTTCTTTTTTCTTGTCTTTATCATATGCTCTGGACCTGCTCCATTCATGTTTCCCCTACTGCCCTATACCTGTATCATCCTGAGCTTGGACACATGAAACGTGTCCTCCCAGCCTCTCACAGCCAATGCAGAGGAATAGGAAGGGGCAGCTCTCCAACCAGGACCAGCAGATACTTAGCTGCCTCCCTAGGAGCCACAACTGAGTCTGAAAGAGCTCAGCCAGGCTGAGCCCAACCCCTCTTGACAATCTTTTCACATCCTTCAAAAGATGATGTGCTTCGGGAAGCTCCCCTCCCCCACCCCAGTATTGACTCAGCAACCATTTCAGAGCAACACATCCATAGACTATAATGTTTTAAGCTGCAAGGATCCTTAAAGAGCATTTAGTTCATTTCAGAGATGAATAAAGTAACACTCAGCCCATAGGTATCACTAGGTACTCCGCCAGGATAGGGTAAACAGAATTTGTTATATTCAGGATTCAACACAAGCTCTTTAATTCCTTGCTATCCAAATGCAGAGGCTTCCATGGTGGCTCAGTGGTAAAGAATCCACCTGCTAATGTAAGAAACATGGGTTTGAACCCTGGTCGGGAAGTATTCTTGCCTGGAAAATCCCATGGACAGAAGAGCCTGGCGGGCTACAGTCCATGGGATCACAAAAGTCAGACATGACTTAGCAACTAAATAACAACAACTCAAAATGCAACATCAGCATCACATTAGAACATGTGAGAAATACACACTCTCAGGCCCCACTCCAGACCTACAACTTGAATCAGAACCATTTTAATGGAATCCTCCAAGTTGATTCAAATATTCATGAATCTGTAAGAGCACTGTCTTCATTCAGTAATTTCTCAAATCATTATGAAGCATCTACTTCACGGCAGCCGTCGGGCTAAGCACCAGTTCATCACAAAGCAGACAACACCTGCTCTCAAGAGGTTAGTGTTGAGTGGACACTCACATCATCCAGTGACTTCCCAAGTAATTGGCAGATTGACTACAATCATGATTTATATCATAAAGAAAGAGTGTGTTTGAGAATTAGAGACCTGAAGGATAGGTAGGATTGAGCTAGGTTAAAGTGGACACAGATGATGAAACTGTGTGCATCGTATATCATGAAGAAGAGAAGAGAGCTGGCAAAGATTCCCAAGCTCGTGTGATCCAGACATCCTGCAGAGCATGTCAGAGGTTGATATTCTGCAAAATGCTGCCCTGGAAGTAATACGACTGACCCAAGATCCAAAAGAATGGTGGAGCCCAAACCAGCTCTCTTCCTCCCCAAACTAAGCCCTTTCCACCACCCAGGCCACCCAATCCTGGTCCCCAGGAGTCCCCAAGGATGACACAGAGAACCAGGGTCTGGACATCAGGCTGGCTGCCAGCCAGGCTGGACACATATGCAAGTTATTTTCATGGGGCAGCAAATTCTGGAAAATATGTGGTTTAGAAGCAACATAATTATCATCCTCTAAAATTAGGCTCATAGTCTAAACAACCCCCAGTCTTCCTTCTGCAAAAAAACAAACAATTGCAGGCAGGAAGCCTGCAGTGATACAGGTCATGTTGGCCAACAGGCCTGCTGGTCTCCCTGCTGAGCTAAAAAGGCAAACAGCATGCAAAAATGTAAATATTATATTATTTTTCAAATACCACTTCTTCCATTCTCGCCCCAGCTGGCTCTGGCTGTCCACCTTGGCGCCCTCTGGACACCGCGCCCCTCCACGCTTTGGCCGTGAAAGACATGGATGGATTTTTTTCAGAAGCCATTATCTAAACTGCTGATGTAATAAGGCCTGGGTATATGAAATTCACTTAATAACTCACGCTTCGTTATTTATTGTGAACCTGGGTGCATTCTCCTTGATTCCATTTCCCAGCGAAATCTAAGTGCAGCTTTCATCATGAATGCCTGAATTTATGGCAAACAGACCAAGTGACATTAGGAAAGCCGCACAATCCTTTCATTCAGCCTTTAATAAGGAAGCCAAGGAAAAATTATCCTAGCTGGTTTGCGGGTGACAGCTCAAGAACTTTCTGGAGTCAGAAAAGTTAGCGCCGTGCCTCCTTGTCAGCCCATTAAAAAGCAAAGCTGGCATGGCATATTAGAACCATGTGTGAGAAGGAATTTCTCCTCTGGTAAGACATTCCAAATACTGTCTCCGAGCCAAAGACTTTGGTGTTAGGCTAATTTAAGCAGCATGTTGAAATCAGCGCTCAGAACTTTGATCATACGGAGATCGTTTGTTACAAATTGAACTAACCCAGTCTCTATTTCTGGCGGATCAGAACCCTGGATTTGTTGAATTAAATGCTTCATTTAGTGCCGTTTGCACATGAAAAGGAGCCCTGCACTCAGGAATCTGATAGTGAATTTTTCACCTAACCAACAGGTCCACTTTTTTATTACTTTTAAACCTAATCCATACTCCATCCACACTGTTCCTAATAACCCCAGGGCCCTTCAGAGTGAAGTTTTAAATCAACTCCCCTGTCATTGGGGGTGGGGCGGGGGGGGGGGGGTGCGCAGTGGCAGGGCAGCAGGGGTTGCTGAGCCATCCTTGAATTATCAAACCATGTAATAAAGAACATATTGGAGCCCAGTACCAAAATAAAAGAGAGAGAGAAAGAGAAAAAAGCCAAATGAATTAGTCCTCAGTTGTTATTTACTGTCTAAATAACCCAGTTTCCTTTCATGACAACTGTGAGCTAAAATAGCAAAATGATTTTGCAGACCTATGATTTTCGTTCTGTTGCCTGTCTGGTCCAGCTGAAACTACCAGGGAGGGAGGTTAAAAGGGCAGAAAATAGACCATTTCCACATATGGCTACACTTTCTTTTCATTTTTGAAGTTATAATATCTTTAACTGTAGATAATGATATTATAAACTGTCATTTAGTGCATTTTAAGTATATTACATACATGAAACAAAGATCGAGAAGGAGCTGCAGCTGAAGTCTTAAACAAAAACACTGTGACTCAAATCCACCAAATGGGAGACAGGTATCAGGTTTGCGAAGAACGTCGCAGAGCAGATAATCACAAACACAGACAATGAATGGACTCCTGGGTGTAAATCGTGACCCCAGTCAAGAAACTGGGCAACGATGATTTAATAGCAATTAACTGTTAATTATTGACACTCCGAGGTCAACAAGATACTTTGCAGTGCAGTTTTATTTTTACATCATTTGGTTCATCCGTGACTTCGTTTCCTAAAACTTACCTCCCATGAGTGGAGGGTGTGGAGAGTGTTAGAACACCAATTCTGCTTTGACTATTAAAACAGCCCTGGTGGGGGAATAAACACCTATATTTAGGAAGACGATTCTTTCCTAAGCTTGGAGTGCAGTTAATTCATAAACTATAATTCATATAGGCTCCTATAGGCTTAAACACCCTCTTGAATGAAGAGTACCTTCATTTGAAATGAAAATCATTCCTTTTTATGTTATTGCTCTTGTGCACCAGAAAAAAATCAACAGATGATTCCTTAGGTTTATTGGCATGAAGACGAGGTTGATTCCACCCCCCCCCCCCCAATTCTTTGGAGAAAGAAAATGGTTACGAAACAGATAACGATAATAAATGTTTTATTGGTGAAAAAAGAAAGATCAAATCTTTAATGAAATCAGGATGGGCTTTAGAGATGAACTCCGTCTGAACTCGCCAGGATTCATGGAACTTCAATTAAAACAATTTCAGAAGGGCAGCTGACAGCAAGGCACTTGGAACAGTAATTAAAACTGAGCAAGATTTTAGCACTGGGCTTTCCAGCAGGAGCCTAAGGATGTGTGGTGGTGCACAGGAGGGGGACCATGGAGGTGGGGGGCGGTCAGTTAGGTGCGGTGAGGATTTGCAGCAACACAGGTAAGAAATCTCACAGAGGCTAGAATTCTGGATATCAGCTCACAGTATGTGCCATTTTTAATCCACTGTTTCCACCTCCATCTATGTGGTTGTCAAAAACTGACTTCTTGGGCTGGAGGCTGACGTGGTCAACCTGGAAATAGCCTTCGGTGAAGTCACACACAGGCCTCCAGTTAGAAGATCATTAAGGCCCCATAATGTTGCAGTTAAAGTGTGGACTATAGGTCTTGGGTTCACATCTTGCTTTTGCATATGCTAGCTGTGTGACCTTGGACAAGTTACTACGCCTCTCTGAGCCTCATTTTCCCAGCTCTGAAACGGGCTGGTGGTAGTACCCAGCTTTCGGAGCTGTTGAAGCTTAACAAGCTAGTCCATGTCAAGTGCTTAACGCAGTGCCTGACACCTAGTTAGCACCCAATAATGGTGAGCAAATATTGCTACTTATTAGAGCTGACAATTAGGAACATGAACTCCAGAAGTTCAGCCTCTCCTTTTAAGAGGCAAAGCCTTCCACCAGATGTAGCAGCGGCACAATATGGACAAAATGAGGGTCTTCCTGGTGAAAGGAGGGGCCCCTGAGGAGCTTCACATGAGGAATGTCCTGGCTTTCGGAAGGAATGCCAGTGGTCACCCCTTAAACAGGCCTGGGTGGGGTGGGTGGTGGTGGGGAGACATACTGCTGAGGCCTGGATCTCAGAGAGACCCTGGCTCAGTCTCACTTCTGGCAAGAGTAAAAGGAAGCAAGAGAAAAGGAAAGAGGAGCTGGAGAGAAGGCAGGAAAGCAGGGAGGGAGAGAGGGAGAGAAGAAAGAAGAGAGAGGCAGGTTTGGTCCATGACCGTATCCAGTCCCAGCTTCTCTCCATTCCCTTAGATGCATAAGAGTTGCATCCCTACAGCAAACTCACCTCTGACTTGAGCAGGTACAAATGAGTTTCTACTCCTTGACTATCCGAAGAGCTCTCAATATCACTCTAAACAGTCTCCTTAAATGTCAGGGAGAAGTTTTTCATGCATGGCCCTGGTCACAGTACCCAACTCCATGGGCCACTGTGGGAGAAAAGTTAGCACTTGGCACCCCAAGAGATTACTGAGAATCACCTAGAACAGACCGCTACTCACTAATGCACCAAACCCAACTGTCAGCACTGGGTCCAGACAACGACTTATAACTAATCCAGACAGCAGCTCTACAGGCTTCCCAGGTAGAGTTAGCAGTAAAGAACCCACCAGCCAATGCAGGAGACCTAAGAGACGCGGGTTTGATCCCTGGGTCTGGAAGATCCACATTAGGAGGGCATGACAACACACTCCAGTACTCTTGCCTGGAGAATCCCATGGACACAGGAGCCTGGCGGGCTACAGTCCATAGGGTCGCAAAGAGTCAGACACAACTGAAACGACTTAGCATGCATGCACACACAACTCTACAGACAGGGCTCACCAGCCTCCTGGAGAAATTATCTCCATGCCACTGAGTGCTGGGGCCTGACCCAGCAGTCGTCCTAAGTTTTCTAACCCCCTTGAGATCAGAGCTCCACATTAGCTTTAGGGAACTAGTTTGTGATTTTAAGTTAAGTCAACTTTCTAATGGTATAGAGAATCCCAACCTGTGAGTCACAGGAAAAAAAATTAATTACATATCCCTTGGACTGCTTTCTGTGTTTTTTTTTTTTTTCATAACTGCAGCAGCAGAATTACCTTCCAAATTATATTGGGCCCAAGTTATTAAAGTGGCTTTCAATTCCCTGAGTAGACACAGTGATAGACAGCCAGGCAGGGCTCCTGAAGCCCTGGGATGCTTTCTGCTCCTGTTTTAAACTTCTTACAGATAAGTCACAGGCAGATAACTGAGAATTGACTGTTTCCATCTCCAATTAATCCATTTCCTCTGGTGTCTGTATTTACTCCTAGACTTCCCCTGGTTTCCAGTATAAACCAACACTCTTTTAATACTCCAAATCCATTAGACACTTTTCTTTTCCCCCATGAACAAAGGAGAAATGTTTTCGTGCAACTTTATGGAAGCCATCAATCTCCCTGAGAGGCTTGCTACACTCAACAGAATCCACATTATAACTTATGCAAAACAGAGGACGGAGGCGTGGGGGGAAACCCCACTTTCTTTGAGCAGTAGCAATGCATTAAAGAAAATATGCATTTCTGCTGAAATTCATATTGGTAAATGGATTTCCCATCTGAAACATTGTTTTTCACTAAGAGAAGCTTTTAATCCCCTTAAGTTCCTTTCTAATCTGCCTTGGAAGTGCTTGTCTCAGGAATAGAACAGTGATGATATAACAGATTTAATTTATTAGAATGAGACAACAGCCAGCCAGCACAGTACACAGGAAGGAGTGCACGCCCGCCGTGGGCTGCTCGGGGCTATCATTCCCGAATGGAGAATGCTTGTCCCATCTCCCCTGAATCCAGCCCTACAGCACTGACATGCTCAAGTTCAGATCTCAGCTCCCCTGGCTGTCTCTGGACCCAGCACCCCATCTTCATAGGGTAAAGCCCTCTGTTCTCTAAAGGCCAGAGGAAGGTTGAGGAAGGCAAGCCCATGCCTGCTTCCATTGCCCAATCCACTGGAAAGTAAATGGTTGAGTGGGAATCGAGACCACCCACCTTATAGGGGACAATGCTCTGAAGCTTGGCCAAGGGTCTCAGTGAGGCAGACAGTTCCTACTGCCTGGTCTGATGGGCCACCTTGGGTAGCAAATGGCCCCTAGGAGCCAAGAGTCAGAAGGGCGGGAGATGCAGAGGCCACTGTCCCCATACCTCATCCCACTCCCAACCAAGACAGAGAAGAAAACAACACAAAAGTCAAGGATCCCTTGGTGTTGTTGCTGTTGTTTACTCACTAAGTTGTGTCTGACTCTTTGCAACCCCACGGACTGTAGCCCATCAGGCTCCTCTGTCCATGGGATTCTGCAGGCGAGAATATTGGACTGGATTGCCTATGCCTTCCTCCAGGGGATCTTCCCGACCTATGGATTGAACCTGTGAATCCTGCACTGGCAGGCAGATTCTTTACCACTGAGCCACCCAGGAAGCCCTCAAGGATCCCTACTTAATCCCAGCTCTGCTTGTTCTGGGGTGGGCAGCAGGGAATCAACTCTGGTGGCTTGGCCTGCTGCATTCACCACGCCCGCCAGCTGAACTGAGACAGCTGGAGACATGGGGTGGCTGAGCACACCTGGCTAGTCTGCGTCCAAACCAGCATGGCGACTCCAGGTACAGCCACACAAAACTTCATTTCCTCTTCCTGGGAACACAAAGCAGTTTATTTACTCAGTCAACCCATGCTTATTCATGTTCTCAGAGGCCAATCTTTGACACAGAAGTAACACTCTTTGAGGGCTTCCCTAGAGCTCGGTGGTGAAGAACCCACCTGCCAATGCAGGAGATGCAGGTTTGATCCCTGGCTTGGACAGATCCCCTGGAGAAGGAAATGGCTACCCACTCCAGGATTCTTGCCGGGGGAATCCCATGGACAGAGACGTCTGGCAGGATACAGTCCATAGTGTTGCAAAGAGTCGAACATGACTTAGCAGCTAAACAATAGCAACCCTCTTTGAGCCCCACAAAAATACAAATAATTTCAGCACAGGTCATCAGTGTCATTTTCAAAGTGATCCCCTCTGCGGTCACACACACAGGATGACACCACAGTGCTCAAGAGCATGCCTTCTGAAACAAGAAAGTCCTAGGTTCAAACCTCTGCCCCAGCACTCACGTGGTGGGAGACCTCCCTTAGGTAATTCAGTCTTGCTGAGTCTGTTTTCTTCTCTGTAGAATGGGAGCATGACCATCTACTTCCAGTGAGAAATAAATGACCTTGTGCTGTAAGATTCTTACCAGAGTGCCTAAAAGTATTAAGTGCTCATTAGCTATAACGATTATTATGTATATAGGTTTACCTACCAACACATTCATCTCTTCTGTTCATTCATTAATTCTCCCAAACATTTATTGAAAACTTAGGATGTGGCAGGTTCTGCTAGACACTCTGTAGTTGGGACAAGGGAGGTATCAGGGGATGGAGAAACAACTAATAAAAAAAATCATTGATGGGACTTCCCTCGCAGTCCAGTGATGAAGACTCCATGCTTCCAGTGCAGAGGACGTAGGTTCAATCTCTAGTCAGGGAACTAGGATCTCACATGCTGTGTGGCATGGCCAAAAAAAAAAAAAAAAAAAAAACTTAAATAATTCTTAATAATTCTTAAATAATTTCCGTCAAGGAAATGCAAATTTGCATTCCTTCTCTCACTTAAATTTCACACACACACACAAACCCACAACAGATATTCAAGGCAGATACAATCACTCCCATTTTATAGATGAACAGACAGATCCAGTGAGATTAGCGGACTTTGTCAAAATGGCAAAACCCAGGGCTTCCCTGGTGGCTCAGTAGTAAAGAATCCGCCTGCCAATGCAGGAGACACAGGTTCGATCCCTGGTCGGGGAAGATCCCACATGCCTCAGAGCAACTGAACCTGTGTGCCACAAATACTGAGGCTGTGCTCTATAGTCCAGGGACCATAACTACTGAAGCCTCAGCGCCCTAAAGCCCATGCTTTGCGGTGAGAAGCCACTGAAGTGAGAAGGCCTCAGACTGCAACTGAGAGAGTAGTCCCCACTCGCCACAGCTAGAGAAGAGCCCTCGCAGCAATGAAGGCCCAGCACAGCCAAGAATAAATAAATAAAATTATCATTGCAAAAAGTGGCAGAGCTGAAAAGACCCACAGTGATGGGGTAGTGGGTGGGGTCGGGGGTGTTTCAGACAAGCCTCCTCCCATACTTTTCCTTGAAGAGGATTTTCCAGAAAACAGGGATCTAGTCAGTGTAGAAGGCAGTAACACAACACCACACACCCAGGACCCCCGTGGACCCCAGACACACCCCATCCCGTGGCGAGTGTGTGCTTAGGTAGGAAACCATATCCCACGCTCAGTGGGGGCCGGGGTCTGCTGTCTTTAGACGATAAGAAGGAGGCTGGGAAAGAGGAGACACTGGGGAACTTGACGCTTATTAAAAGCACTTGCTCACAAGCTGTGTTCAGGCCCACATGGTGCCCAAAGCCGGGAACCCGGCCTCAGCAGGGGTCAATGCCCCGTCCTGACAGGCGTGAGCTGGGGAGTCTGGGCGGAAGATGGATGGGGGCGCGAAACACGCCCGTGACAGCGGTAATCCACACGACCCAGGAACGCAGGCTGGTATGTTGACCACTTCCCCACACTTTTTATGGGCCCAGAAGTAGGGGGAGGGAATTTTCATCATCTCAGACATAAATAACTCCATGAATAGCGTGGAGATCGGACACCTCGAAATTAACCACTCTGTACAACACAAAGCCCGGGATTTACTTCTCAGTTGCAGAGCTGCCTGAAGGCAAGGCTCCAAGGCCTTAAAACAAGCCTGGCACTTTCATCCCGGCTCCTGGGAGAGGTCCCTGTCCTGCTCAGGGGGATGCCCACTACACACTTGCTACTTGATCATGGATTTTGTATCATTCTCCCTCTGCTCACCCTGGTCTGAAGATCCTGCCTCCTTCTTTATGAAGGAAATGCAAGCAACTGGGTTCGTGTTTTCTGATCTCCCACTACCCACACTTGCCTACATTTGAACCGCATTCTCTTTCTTGCTTCAAGATACAGTTGAAGACATGTCTCTCCTGCCACCTGGGGCCACCTCCACTTGTTCCTAAATCCCTCGCCTTCTAAGAGTCTGCCCTCCCAGCTATACATAACTCACACACATCAACAACCCTTTCTCCTGGATCATTTCCACCTGCAAAGACACTTCCTAAGTATCTCCCATCTCAAAAAAAAAAAATCAAACCAAAAGATTGACCTTGATCCCTTATCTCTATCCAACTACATCCTATTATCCTAATTCTCATCTTGGCAAAATACCTTGCAAGTGTTACATCCAAGCGCCAACTCTACTTCTTTGATCAAGTCTAATTTAACTTTGCCATCACTCCAGCAAACTTGACCTCAAGTTTATCAATGACCCTGTGCGGTCAAATGTAAAGAGTACCTAGCTTCTTTTTTTCCTTGACGTCACGGTTGACCCCTTGGTCCCTCCCGAGCCATTCTTTTTTCTTGGCAGCGTCTATTTCCTATCTACTTTCCCCTCTCTCTCAGCTGCTTCTCAATCTTAGGTTGACCCTCCTTCTCCACCCAACCTCTGGATGGATGAGAGCCCCAGGTTGAGTCCTCAGCCTTCTTCTCACTATCTTATTCATTCCTCCTTAGGTAAGCTCATTCATTCCACAGTACTATCTATCTACTGACTTTCAGAATGATAGCCATAGTTCAGAAAATTTCACCTGAGCTCTAACTTGTGTATCTGGATGCCTTCTTACTGTCTTCACAGGGACACCCAATAGGCCTCTTGACTTGACATTCCCTGACTAGACAACAGAACAAGAAAGACAACAGCCTTTCCAGACCTCCAAAGATGTTCAAACTCATGAAGGACTCATAAAATGCAAATTAAAACAAACTGAGATATTTTTCACCAATCAGTTAGACAAAAAGAGATCAAAACATTTAAAAACACATTGTACCAGGACTTCCTGGCTATCCAGTGGTTAAGACTCCATGCTTCCAGTGCAGGGGACATGGGTTTGATCCCCGGTCAGGGAACTAGGATCCCACGTTCTGCACAGCATGGCCAAAAAGATAAATAAATAAATAACATTAAAAATAAATAAATAAATAACTACAATCCGTCCACTTAAAAAAACACTGTAGCTTTGTAAATTGGCAGAGAAGATAAATGGGTATAATTTTCCTCCACAGGGCAAATTGTCAATATCCATCCAAATGGAAAGCACAAATCCTCTTTGACCCAGCCAATTCTACTTCTAGAAATTTATCCAACAGATATAGCTAATTAATATATTTAATAAATGTATTTATTTCTATTAATATGGATCCAATAAGAGACACATTTGTAAATGGAAACCAGCTAATACCAGGAATAAGAGACTGGCTGCATAAGTAAAAAGTCAGTTCCACTGTGGACCACCACTCTGGTGTTATAAGAATGAAAGAAATTTTGACAAGCTAATACAGAAAAAAATCTCCACCATATGATTTCAAATTTCAAAAATTAAGGTGCAGAATGTTGGGTACAATAGGTTTAGTTCAGTTCAGTTCAGACGCTCAGTCGTGTCCGACTCTTTGTGACCCCATGAATCGCAGCACACCAGGCCTCCCTGTCCATCACCAACTCCCGGAGTTCACTCAGACTTGCGTCCATCGAGTCAGTGATGCCATCCAGCCATCTCATCCTCTGTCGTCCCCTTCTCCTCCTCCCCCTAATCGCTCCCAGCATCAGAGTCTTTGGTTTTTTAAAAGGGCAATGAAGAAAAAGTAACCATAAATGCTTACATACATGCAAAATATCCTTGGAAGGAGACACATGAAACTTGTAACAGGATTGTCTTTGGGGCAATGGAGCCAGGAGATCAGGATACTCTCCTTTATATCTTCCCTACTGTTTGAATTAATTTTTTTTAACCATGGTCAATTTATTTTCACTTTAAAAATAAAGTTACTTTTCAAAACCTGGTTCCTTCTATTTTTTCCGGCTCCCATACAAAATGCTACCTCTCCAACAACGTCTTCTGGACCGCTCCATCCATGTCAATCTCCCCTATTCTCTAATCCCTCACCAAAGCATCTCTACTTTTAACCATTTTAAATATTAGATTAATAAGATTTAATTCAAAAATGATCTCTGCTCTCCTTATCAGAGAAGTTTCCCTATGCGCTCCGTCTGAAATAATACCTACAGCAGCATCCACCTCTAATCCTTCATCTTGCTTCTTTTTTTTCCAGGCATTTATTACCACCTGAAATCACTGCAGATGGTGACTGCAGCCATGAAATTAAAGACGCTTGCTCCTTGGAAGAAAAGTTATGACCAACCTAGACAGCATATTAAAAAGCAGAGACATTACTTTGCCAACAAAGGTCCATGTAGTCAAAGCTACGGTTTTTGCAGTAGTCATGTATGTATGTGAGAGCTGGACTATAAAGAAAGCTGAGTGCCAAAGAATTGATGCTTTTGAACTGTGGTGTTGGAAAAGACTCTTGAGAGCCCCCTTGGACTGCAAGGAGACCCAACCAGTCCATCCTAAAGGAAATCAGTCCTGAATATCCATTGGAAGGACTGATGCTGAAGCTGAAACTCTAATACTTTGGCCACCTGATGCAAAGAACTGACTCATTTGAAAAGCCCCTGATGCTGGGAAAGATTGAGGGCAGGAGGAGAAGGGGATGACAGAGAATGAGATGGTTGGATGGTATCACTGACTCAATGGACATGAGTTTGAGTAAGCTCTGGGAGTTGGTGATGGACAGGGAGGCCTGGCGTGCTGTAGTCCATGGAGTCACAAAAGTCGGACAAAACTGAGAGACTGAACTGAACTGAAATATTATGACATATTTTTTACTTGTTTATTGTTGGCTTCCCCGCACTAGAATATAAGCCCGAGAAGAGCAATTACCTTGTGCATCTTTGTTCAGGGCTCCATCCCCTGGAGCTACAACAATGCTTGGCACATCACAGATGTTCAATAAATAGTTGTTGAATTAATGAGTGGTTCTACTGCTAAGAATGAAATGAATAAATAAAAAGATGTTTAAAAGGTCATTGACCTAGAAAAGAAAGTCTCTAAGACCACGAGTTTAGTGCTGGGTCTAACATCCAGTTAAGCCATCACCAGCGCCCACGTCCCATTTGTGGTGACATCGATCTGTAAAGCAAAGGACCTGGGGAAGCATAATATGGCACCCAGTGGCAGAGAGAAAATGAAAAAGTCAGGAGTGGATAGCTCTCCAGGAAAGGCACAGAAGCGGGGAGCAGGGAAAGAAAGGATGCTACAGAAAGTAGAAAAAGAGAGGGTCTTTAGCAAATCCCTAAGAAGAAGCTCCTTTCCTAGTCAGGGAGAGGCAGGGCTCAAGGGAAAAGAGAAACAAGAGAAATCCGTGGAAATCCTTGGGTCTTTCTCTTACCCTGATTGACCTGAATTCCAGCTTCTCATGGGTGATACACAGGTGTCAGAGCAGACAACTGCCAAGGGAAGGAAGGTATGAATCATTAGGTTACCTAACCCCCCAGCCATCTGGCTAAAGGTAGGAGATCTGTGAGTCAGCAATTCCCTGGGAATCAGCAAGTTAAGTGGACAAACTTGGGGAGAAGACAGCCAGGAATCCCCCTCAGGACCCGCCCATCGCCCCACCCTCCAGACCGGCCTGCCCCTGGTGGCCAGCTCATCTTGAAGCAGCAGAACCTCTGACCCTCTTTGTTGAGGATGACTTTTGGGGGTAACTCAATGGCCAAAGCTGCTCATCAACTTCAGAAAACTGTGTTCCCAGCCCTGCTGCATGAGCGCTTGCGTCAATTCTGCTGGGGCCTCCCGGAACCTCAGAAAACCTCATGTTTTCTAAATTGTACTTTTATGCTCAGCAAGCCCTCAGGCTACCTGGTTAAAAGTTTACATTAAAAAATCCTTCATAATTGGTTTGTTTGAGTGGTGCCCTCTGCAGAGTCATCAAGGCAGGCCGTGTTCATTAGCAGCCGTTCACATAAAATCCAGGCAGTAAAATGTCAATCATGCTGGGGCTTCAAAAACCATCTCTGGGCTTTCTCAAGACCAACCAAATGCCAACACGAATAAATTCAGGGCAACATGAACTTGTGGTGGCATCTTCTAAGCCAAGCCTTCTGCACCTTGGCACCATTTGGGCCCAGATAAACCTTTCTTGTGGGGGCTGTCCTGTGCTTTGTAGGATCCTTAGTAGCATCCTTTATACAGACTGGATGCCAGTAGTAGCATCCCTCTGTTTGTGACAACCCCAAATATCCTTAGATGTTGCCAAATGTCCCCCAGGGGGAAAAATAGCCCCAGACTGAGAATTGCTCTTCTAAGTTTCTGTCCATTTGGACGGCTAAAATTGGGAAGGAAAACTCACCAATTCAGAAAGGACATTTCTTGAGGGTCTACTAAATGCCAGGTGCTGTTTTAGGCATGGGATATAGTGAAAAATAAGGGGTGTGCGCAGCTCCAAGCATCTCTCTTGAAAGAAGAGGGGACCAAACCCTTAGATCTTTCTCAATGACCAAGCTTCAAGGGCCAGATTTTCCAACAAGAGGTGAGGGTGGGGTAAGGTTAGGCTGTTTCATTAGGGAGAGGATGGGTGGGTGAGTACTTGAGAAATTCTTCCAAAGGGAGGCCTCAGAAATACTTGTTTTTTAGCTCCTCATGTAAATGGATGTCGCCGGCCTTGAAAAGAGTACAATGGGTGTACACAGTGAATCACCGGAGTTAATTACAGAGATCACTGCGGAGCGGTGCAAAGCCTGCCTGAGCTTCGCTTGCACCACCAGGCACAGGAACAGCCACCAATGATGATATTCACGTTAATAATCGGCGCTGACACAGCCACAAAGCACTCTGCTCTCAGGGCCCATGCCAGGAAAAATAGAGAAGCAGTCAAGAAAAACACAGTAGCATTGATCACACCCTCTGGTGAAAGGCAGCCACCATTTTCCCCCACTGCGGTCTCAGAGACTGACTGGAGGGCCCATGGGGCATTGCTGAGCTGGGTAGATGGATTGTGGTGGAGGCTGGTGGGTGGGGAGGGAGAAGCCCAAGCAGAGATCGAGGGGAAAGTGGTGCACTGAAATGGAGAGTCAGACAAATATCATTTTATTGCATTAGCGGTTCATTCAAGTGACAGCTCAAGTGTCAAGAACTTGCCCAAGTGTCAAAGTGCCCCCAAGAACTTGGCACTGATGTGGGACAGGTCCCCCAGCATTATATAGTTCAGTCTACAGGCCAGGGGTCAGTAAGCCTCTCTTTGTAAATGGCTTAGGGCTGTCAGTGTGCAACGGGGCAGGAGAATTTGGGAACACCCAATGTTCTCATCCAGGCTGCTATCCTACTTGTTAGTTAGCAAGTTAGCTTGCCAGTTCCATGGATGCTGGCAGAGGCCACAGGACACCTGGATCAGAGACAAAGAGCATTATGACTTATGGCACAGCTGGCAGCGTATTTCCAACAATTCCCTTTGTCCCCAGTCCCGTGGGGGTGACGATGCAGATTAGCTAGATAGAGACCTGTCCAGGCAGGGAATTGCAGTGTAGGAGAGAAACCCCAGGCTTAGGGGACTAGAATCTTTTCTAGTGGGCAGTAAACATGGCTGCCTTTTGTTTGGGGGGAGGACACTAAACCCATCTTCTAATGGCCCCTTCCGAGATGTGCAGGAATGTGACAGACCCCTGGAGAATTATCTCCCAACAGGAACAATCAAAATCTGGGCCACACTGGCTTAGATGACATCAAAAGGAAGACCTAGAAAGTCACAAGCCAAGGAGTACAAGAAAGAGGCCATCATGACCTGGCAGACCTAACACTGTGTTTCCCTGTGGGAGGCTCTCCCTGGAGAAGGGACAGGTCTCGGGCTGGCTGCAACATGATTCTAAGCCACTCTCTTGCCACTGTATAGTCTCCATAGCAACCATCTCATTAGAATATGGACTCCCATGAGTACTTGTTCAGAAAGGGGTGCTCTGCTTTGCCCATGTGACCATGCTCTCTGTTAGCTGTATTTCTGATGATTCTTTAGTTTGTCCACTTGCTGGTTTATACATCAGATTCCAATGCTGGTTAATGGGAGTCTGTTTTAACACTGAGCTCCTGATCCTGGAAGGTTGAAAAACAGATCCCTAAATTTCACAAGGCAATTTTTATAACATATATAGTTCTCTAGGCTATAGTCCTCTAGGCTCCTCCATCCATGGGATTTCCCAAGCAAGAATACTGGAGTGGGTTGCCATTTCCTTCTCCAGAGGATCTTCATGACCCAAGGATCAAACCTGTGTCTTCTGCTTGACAGGCAGATTCTTTCACCACTGAGCCCCCTTGGAAACCCAGCCAGACATATTAGGCAAATCTGAGTCCCATTTTACACATGAAGAAAATAAAACATAGACAGCAAAGTATGCAACTAGAGACTCACAGGTGGATGTGGCAGAGCTGGTACTTAAACTTGGTCTGGCTGAAGCTGAAGTCACCCAACCATTGCTCAGAATGCTTCAGGAGGCTATGAGTGGCCTACCAGTCTTGCCTCGAACCCCTCTGTCACACCCTGTTAATCTAGCCTTCCAGTGAGCCAAGAAATAAGCCCTAAGTACACCTAGGGTAGTCTCCTGCCTATTCCCTTCAGCACCCTCAGCCCCCTGAGTCATGTAGGCTGACCCCTTACCTGGACACGTAGGTACCTCCTGTACCTGGAGTCCTTTCCCCTCATCTACATGACATCTAAAGCTTTCCAAACAGTTCTCATAAAGCTTTGAATCCTGCTCCAGTTACTATTGTCACATAATGCATGACCCCCAAATCCAGCAGCTTAAAACAACCATTTTACTTTGCTCACAATTTTTTTTTTAATTTTTTTGGACTCAAAAATCACTGCAGACAGTGACTGCAGCCATGAAATTAAAAGACGCTCTTTCGAAGAAAACCTATGACAAATCTAGACAGCATGTTAAAAAGCAGAGACATCACTTTGCCCACAAAGGTTTGTACAGTCAAAGCTATGGTTTTTCCAGTAGTCATGTATGGATGTGAGAGTTGGACTATAAAGAAGGCTGAGAGCCGAAGATTTGATGCTTTTGAATTGTGGTGCTAGAGAAGACTCTTGAGAGTCCCTTGAACAACAAGGAGATCAAACCAGACAATCCCAAAGAAACTCAACCCTGAATACTCACTAAAAGGACTGATGCTGAAGCTCCAATTCTTTGGCCATCTGATGCAAAGAGCTGACTCACTGGAAAAGACCCTGATGCTGGGAAAGATTGAGGGCAGGAGAAGGGGACAACAGAGGACGAGATAGTTGGATGGCATCATCGACTCGATGGACGTGAATTTGAGCAAGCTCTGGGAGTTGGTGAAGGACAGGGAAGCCTGGCATGCTGCAGTCCATGGGGTTGCCAAGAGTTGGACGTGACTTAGCTACTGAAAAACAACAACAACACAATTTTGAGCATCAGGAATGGAGAAAGGGCTCAGCTGGGATATTCTTGCTTAGTGTCTTTCATAAGGTTGTACCAACCCCGGGACTCCCCACGAAGTCAAAATATCCATGGCCAAACAGTGGGCAGCAGCCAATGAAGCTGTCACTCAGGGTCAATGTCCTCCCAGAAGGTTTTTTTTTCTGGACCATCTGCTTCTCCAAGGAGACCTCTCCCCACTGCCTGCCCCACTGATAGTTCTTGTTGGGCCCCTATAACTAACTTGGATAGGTAGCAACCAAATTCTTAACGGACGAAGGACCCTCACTTAAGTACTGAGGCTTGTATATGAACCAATGCCTTATCTGTTTTGGGGGGACTCGTGATGTATTTTAGGATCTACAGAAGAAGAAATCACTTTTACTTATATTTTAATATTTATTTCTCTATTTATTTATTTCTTTATTTGACTTCATCAGGTCTTGACGAAACATGCAGTTGCGTCATGCAGCTTACAGGTTTGCTGAGTCTGAGAGCTTTGTTGAGTCCTGAGAGCTCTTTCTGTGCAGCACACAGACTCTCTAGTTGTGGGGCACTGGCTCAGTAGTTGCGGCACATGGGTTTAGTTGCTCCACGGTATGTGGGATCTTAGTCCCTCGAACTAAGGTCAAACCTGCATCCCCTGCCTTGCAAGGTGGATTCCTTACCACTGGACCACCAGGGAAGTCCCACACTTCTATTTATTTTAAATGCACATTTTCCCATCCAATACACCCCCAAAGACTTCACCCATTTAAATCATCCCTCTGCATGGGCTTTAAGCTGTGAGCTAACAGTATGTGGCTAAGATCAGGAGTTGGGAGCCGGATGGTTAAAATGGAGCTCTGCTATCTCCTACCTGCATGATACTGTGTGTTAGTGTGGAGTCTGGAGGAAGGCTACGAGTGGGACTGTTTGGAAAAGCAGAAATAGAGACACAGACATATAAAACAAACATGCAGACAATCATTCATTTTTTATTGAGCATCCACTTGGTGCTAAACCACTCATAATGGATTACAAGCTCCTTGAAACTGGCAAGTTTGGTGTTAACAGGAGCATAAGAAACCTTTCCAGAATGGAGAGCTCTATGTACAGAGCCATATGTTAGCTGATGAGGACATGTTGAGAGGGCATGGGAAATGGTTTCTCAAGTAGAGAGAAAGGATTGAACAATGAAGAGAAAGTAAGATATATCAAAGGTAGATTCTAGGACTAGGTGAAGGGACATTGGTCAGGAAAGAGCAAAGAAGGCTAGGTTGAGGCCACTCTCTGGGTAGATTATATGTTTAGTGTAGGCAGACTGAAAGAAATCCACAAATTAAACATTACGTAAGTCAAAAAAGAGAACTGATTTACTCATATAAAAGATAAAGCCTTCAAGTATGGCTGGATCCAGAAGCTAAATGATGTCATCAGGCCACAACAGTACACTTTCTCCCTCTCAGCCTTATTTTCTTCCATCTTAGCCCACCTTAAGCAGGCTTATCCCCATAGTGACAACTTGGCCTGTGTCACTCCAAGCCGCCATGCCCTCCTCTGCCCCTGGAAAGAGTGCATCTCTTTCCTCTAATTATTCCCATAGAGAGTTCTGGAATTGAATCTCTTTGGACTACATTTGGGTCCTGTGTCCATCTCTATAAACAATTACTGTGGCCAAGGGATTAAATATTCTTACCTAGGTTTTTGCCAGACCTAGGTCAATGCCCGTCCCTTAACCAATCACCAGACGGGACATCCTGAACCAATCACGATGGGTGGCAGCCTTGATTGGTTAGCCCTGGGTCACATGGCCAGGCCAGGAAGTAGGAGGTGTGGAGTCAACCCCTTGGCTCCACACTGACTTTGAGTGACAGAGGGAAAGGCAGATCTCTCCAAAGGCACGCTGGACTACTACCTGCCATTTAGAAGAATGCGATATAAACCTTATGTAATGGGCAGCCGTGGAAAGAAGATTCTGGAGCGCTCACTAACATGCCGAGGGCAGGAATTTCAGAAGTCTCAATTAGATAGCCAGCCCGGTGCTTCCATGTTCTCTAAAGAGAGGAAGTCCCTTCTGTCCTACGGAAGCATGTGACTCCCACTTCATTGCCAGCTTTGGTCCTCTCCCCACACCCAGCACTGGAGGTCTAAGAGCTGAAACTGCCAGAGCCACCCCAGGGCCCTGACACCTCGGAAGAATGCCCACCCAGGGCTCAGGAGCACCCACTCACCCTCTCCAGCCAGGAGGAAGGCAGAGCTGACCACAGAGCTCCCACCGACCCTGCCCCGGCAGCCTCACGGCCTCTCGAGCACAACCTAATCTCTGCAACAGGTGGGAGGCCTGGGCCCTGGCTCTCAGCTTTCATGGCCAGGAGCACCGCAAGGGGAAACTCATTACATGGGTTTAACGGGGTTTAAAAGGCGTTAAAGAGTCCTGTGGGCCAAATTAAGGGGCCTCAACTTACAAGCTGAGTTATGAAGAGATCTAAGGCATGTTTAGGCCAAGAGCAGGAGCCCCAAACTTAGTCTAGCACAGTTGCAGTGAGAAAATGGGCCCTCCAGGGAGTCAGCAAACAGAAAGGAAGTAACAGGTGCTGGAGGCTGGGAGGCTGGCCTGGGGTCTGGAAGGTGGAGAGTGCCGAGGGGCGGGGCTTTCCCTTTCTCCATAAATGATATGAAAACCCAGACGCCTGCCATCAAGGGGCAGCTGGTTAAATAAATTAAGATACAATTAAGGAATGATGCTAAAGCTGAAACTCCAGTACTTCGGCCACCTCATGCAAAGAGTTGACTCATTGGAAAAGACTTTGATGCTGGGAGGCATTGGGGGCAGGAGAAGAAGGGGACGACCTAGCATGAGATGGCTGGATGGCATCACTGACTCGACTGATGCAAGTCTGAGTGAAGTCCAGGAGTTGGTGATGGACTTAGTGGCGTGCTGCGATTCATGGGGTCGCAAAGAGTTGGACACGACTGAGCGACTGAACTGAACTGAAGGTCTATATTGAAGCTGGGATACTATATGCCCATTAAAAAGCATGAGATATGTCCATAAGCAGAGGCACAGAACGGTTTCCAAAAAATACTATCAGGCATTGCTGTTGTTCAGTCACTACTCAATGCCCAACTCTTGGCGACCCATGGATGGCAGCACACCAGGCTTCCCTGTCCTTCACTGCCTCCCGGAGTTTGCTCAGACTCATGTCCATTGAGTCAGTGATGCCATCCAACCAGCTCATCCTTCTTCTGCTTTCAGTCTTTCCCAGCATCAGGGTCTTTTCCAAAGAGTTGGCTCTTTGCATCAGGTGGCCAAAGTATTGGAGCTTCAGCATCAGTTCTTCCAGTGAGTATTCAGGGTTGATTTCCTTTAGGACTGACTATCAGGCTAAAAAAGGAAAATAAACAAAATGTGAGACAATGTGTTTAATAGACTAGCATCGTTTATACACACCATTTAGGTTAAACTGTATGACATTTTCACTTTTGTAAAAAAAAAAAGTGATGTATATCTGTCACGTATAGGTACATATAACTCCTCTGCTGGTATATATGGAGAATATTTATATTTTTGGCAGTTTACACAAGACACTGATAATCACGGATCCCTCTGGAGACACTGTTTGGGACCAGGGGTTCAAGAATGGAAGAGAGAATTACTTTCCAGCACATAACCTTTTCCAGCACTGGAATCTTTTAAGTCCTATGCCTATTTTGTATGTGAGGAAAAAATGTTCTCAGAAATAGATTGAGAGTTTCTATGATACAAAATATTTGTACTCTCTGATCCCACAGGCCTAACAACACTCCTGTAAGGTACCATCAAAAGTCACATTTTACAGATGAGGAAACTGAGGCAGAATGCACTGGAGACTTTCTGAAGTGGCTGAGTGGGATGCTTAGTTGGGCATGTCTGGCTCCAAAGGCCAAATCCTTGACTGTGATGAGTGCCATGCTTCCTCCCACATGGCTGAGCAACTCAAACCAGAATCTCTTGGCTTCTGGCCCAACTCTCCTCTGTACACAGGCTCTATGGGCCCAACAATCAGCAAAGGGTTCCTCTTTCTTGCTCAGTGCTTGCTTTGCCCTTCAAAGAAGGGTCCAATCAAGGGCTGAGGTTCTTCCTTTGATGGAGGCTCATTTGAAGACAGTGCACTATGGATCTGCCAGAAGGCCACGGGGATGCTCACTTGTGGTCCTCTGAGACAGCAAAGGCTCCAGGTGAGATGACCGTTCTCCTCACAGGTGAGACTCCAAAGAATCTTCAGACCACTGCCATCTGCCCATTCTGTGGGGAAACTAACAAAAAGTGCTGTTGACCACAGGGCTGGGGTCACTCAGCACTCCTGAATTCCAAAATAAGTATAAAGAATAATACTCTGTGGGCAGGCACTATCCCAGGTGTTTCACAATTACCACCCTATTTCAGCTTCACAATGGGCCCAGGTTGTAGATGCTTTGCAATCCCAATTCACACATAAAGAAATGGGCGCAAGGAGGCTGCATATGCTCATGGAAGCAGTGCTGTATGTTAAGGCGGCCATCCTTTCCACCACACACATACATAGTACTCTCTGCCTAGACCGTGACTTTGGACCATGACATCTCACCACATCCCAATAGCTTGATTCAAAGCAGGTTCTGGAATCAGTCTCCACCTCTTATCTGTAAAATGGGAGTGATAACAGGGAGAAGCTGACCTGAGAGTCAAATCTTGGTTTGCTGGTTCCAGAAACCATGACCTTTCCAACACTCCAAGCTCCTCTCAAGGAAGGAAGTGGCTGGTGGGAAGGGTGGCCAAGGAACCTTCCAGGGGTTGCTTGTCTGTGTTCCCTGTGAGGTTTAGGGAAGTTTAGGAAGACAGTTCCAAAAGTTTGAAGCTGAAAGGCAGATTCGAGGGATCAGTGCAGTCTCTACTCTTGACTTAAGGACCCATCAACATTGCTTCTGGAGCCCAGGGTGGGCAGGAACCACTGTCTGAAGCTCTGAAAAAAAAAATCAATGTTCTTGAACTTTATTAAATCTACCTACTCATTCTTCTCAGGGTCTTTGGATAGAGCAGGTGTCCAGGCACCAGCCTGTTAGACAAATTCTTTCCAGAAAAAGTGCCTACGAGGTTACCTAGTAGGCAGAATAAACACATATTCAGGGCACCAATAACTCAAGACACTATCTCTACCTCCCAAATTTAGTTAGTTAGTTCAGTTGCTCAGTCGTGTCTGACTTTTTGTGACCCTGTGGACTGTAGCACACCAGGCCTCCCAGTCCATCACCAACTCCCGGAGCTTACTCAAACTCATGTACATTGAGTCGGTGATGCCATTCAACCATCTCATCCTCTGTTGTCCCCTTCCCTCCTGCCTTCAATCTTTCCAGCATCAGGGTGTTTTCAAATGAGTCAGTTCTTTGCATCAGGTAGCCAACGTATTGGAGTTTCAACTACGAATCAGTCCTTCCAATGAAAATTCAGGACTGATCTCCTTTAGGATGGACTGGTTGGATCTCCTTGCAGTCCAAGAGACTCTCAAGAGTCTTCTCCAACACCACAGTTCAAAAGAATCAATTCTTTGGCCCTCAGCTGTCTTTATAGTCCAGCTCTCACATCCATACATGACCACTGGAAAAACCATAGCTTTGACTACATGGACCTTTGTTGGCAACATAATGTCTCTGCTTTTTAATATGCTGTCTAGGTTGGTCATAACTTTTCTTCCAAGGAGCAAGCATCTTTTCATTTTATGGCTGCAGTCCCAGTCTGCAGTGATTTTGGAGCCCCCCAAAATACAGTCTCTCACTGTTTCCCCATCTATTTGCCATGAAGTGATGGGACCAGATGCCATGATCTTAGCTTTCTGAATGTTGAGTTTTAAGCCAACTTTTTCACTCTCCTCCTTCACTTTCATCAAGAGGCTTTTTAGTTCTTCTTCGCTTTCTGCCTTAAGGGTTGTATCATATGCATATCTGAGGTTATTGATATTTCTCCCAGCAATCTTGATTTCAGCTTGTGCTTCTTCCAGCCCAGCGTTTCTCATGATGTACTCTGCATAGAAGTTAAATAAGCAGGGTGACAATATACAGCCTTGATGTACTCCTTTTCCTATTTGGAACCAGTCTGTTGTTTCGTGTCCAGCTCTAACTGTTGCTTCCTGACCTGCATACAGATTTCTCAAGAGGCAGGTCAGGTGGTCTGGTATTCCCATCTCTTTAAGAATTTTCCAGTTTGTTGTGATCCACACAGTCAAAAGCTTTGGCATAGTCAATAAAGCAGAAGTAGATGTTTTTCTGGAACTCTCTTGCTTTTTCCATGATCCAGAGGATGTTGGCAATTTGATCTCTAGTTCCTCTGCCTTTTCTAAACTCATCTTGAACATCTGGAAGCTCACAGTTCAGCCTGGCTTGAAGAATTTTGAGCATTACTTTACTAGCGTGTGAGATGAGTGCAATTGTGCAGTAGTTTGAGCATTCTTTGGCATTGCCTTTCTTTGGGATTGGAATGAAAACTGACGTTTTCCAGTCTTGTGGCCACTGCTGAGTTTTCCAAATTTGCTGGCATCTTGAGTGCAGCACTTTCACAGCATCATCGTAAGGATTTGAAATTGCTCAGCTGTCATTCCATCACCTCCACTAGCTTTGTTCGTAGTGATGCTTCCTCAGGCCCACTTGACTTCGCATTCCAGGATGTCTGGCTCTAGGTGAATGATCATACCATCCTGATTATCTGGGTCGTGAAGATCTTTTTTGTATATATATGCTGTGTATTCTTGCCACCTCCTCTTAATAGCTTCTGCTTCTGTTAGGTCCGAACCAGTTCTGTCCTTTATTGTGCCCATCTTTGCATGAAATGTTCCCTTGGTATCTAATTTTCTTGAAGAGATCTCTAGTCTTTCCCATTCTATTGTTTTCCTGTATATCTTTGCATTGATCGCTGAGGAAGGCTTTCTTATCTCTCCTTGGTTTTCTATGGAACTCTGCATTCAAATCTTTCCTTTTCTCCTTTGCTTTTTGCTTCTCTTCTTTTCACAGCTATTTGTAAGGCCTCCTCAGACAACCATTTTGTCTTTTTGCATTTCTTTTTTATTAGAGATGGTCTTGATCGCTGCCTCCTGTACAATGTCATGAACTTCTCACCATAGTTCTTGAGGCACTCTGTCTATCAGATCTAATCCCTTGAATCTATTACCCACTTCCACTTTATAATCGTAGGGATTTGATTAATTTAGTCTTCGCTATTTGATTTTTTTCTTAATGAAAGTAGTTATCACATGGAAAATTGAACTTTTGTTGGACATGTTTAGCACTTACTTTACATATGACAGAAGACACTAACGCTTTTCAGCATAGAGCCTCAGTATCAGTTCAGTTCAGTTCAGTTCAGTCGCTCAGTCGTGTCCAGCTCTTTGCGACCCCATGAATCACAACACACCGGGCCTCCCTGTCTATTGCCATCTCCCAGAGTTCACTCAGACTCACATCCATCGAGTCAGTGATACCATCCAGCCATCTCATCCTCTGTCGTCCCCTTCTCCTCCTGCCCCCAATCCTCCCAGCATCAGAGTCTTTTCCAATGAGTCAACTCATCACATGAGGTGGCCAAAGTACTGGAGTTTCAGCTTTAGCATCATTCCTTCCAAAGAACACCCAGGGCTGATCTCCTTTAGAATGGACTGGTTGGATCTCCTTGCAGTCCAAGGGACTCTCAAGAGTCTTCTCAAACACCACAGTTCAAAAAGCATCAGTTCTTCGGTGATCAGCTTTCTTCATAGTCCAACTCTCGCATCCATACATGACCACTGGAAAAACCATAGCCTTGACTAGATGGACCTTTGTTGGCAAAGTAATGTCTCTGCTTTTCAATATGCTATCTAGTACCAGTTAGGGTCATATCAGCTGATATAACAAATAAACCACTCAAATGTATGATGTTCCAAACACAATAGAAAATTATTTCTCACTCATGAAGTCTGAAATGGTTGCTCCTGATCAGTGTGTAGTTCGCCTCCAAGTGGTGAAGCGGGCAGCCAGGCTTTTTGTATGGTGTGTTCTGTTATTTTCAACACATGTCTCCCAAGCTTACCATGCTCACTGACCTGAGGCTGCAGAAGGGGAAAGCACAGAGGACTTCATGTGGGAAGTGTTCATGGACTGGGCTAAAAGTGGTACACAGCTGCTCAAATTCCAGTGGTTAAAACCCAGTCACGTGACACTCCAAGCCACAAGTGAAAGTGGGAAATACAGTCTGGGAGGAAGCCACAGGCTCTGGTAGACCACTGGCCACTCTCTAAAACAACCTCCAAAGGTCTTAATCTGAGTCTAATGGAGAAGTTGGCTTATTCCCAAGTCAAGGCAAGATGGCAGATGGGGAGAAGAGGCCATGACTCTACCTCCCTGAAGTATCTAGAAAAAGTAACTTTCAGTAAGAATAAATGGTGACCACTACTCTAAATGTAATATATTGATTGCAGCCCCATGGACTGTAGCCTGCCAGACTCCTCTGTCCATGGAATTTTCCAGGCAAGAATACTGGAGTGGACTGTCATTTCCTTCTCCAGGTGATCTTCCTCACCCAGAGATCAAACCCCTGTCTCTTGCATCTCCTGCACTGCAGATGAATTCTTTACCACTAGTGCCACCTGGGAAATCCCATGTTGATCTAAGAAGAGAACAAACTATCAAAATCTAAACTTCTGTTAGATGGAATGGGATTTTCCACTTCAAAATCTTTTCATTTAATAAGGATTTGTTTGGTACTCCGCAACAAGCTGAACATCCAGCTAACCCTTGGAAATATAATGTTAAGTTGTCATGGAGCTCGCATGTTTATGAAGGAGACAGACATTTGCCAGATAATTGAGGCATAGAGGCATGATCCCCAGTCTTGGTTTGAGATCTTCCAAAAGGAGCTCTAGAGACAAGGATGTGAATGAAGGTGGTATTAGGAAAGTGATTCCAGGAAACACCAGTCAGGTAAGTGGGGAATTTTGTCAAAGAGGGGAAGAAAGCCAGTAAGGCATGCATCTTCCAGCCAGGTATCACTGTAGCAGTAAGGAGTTTATTCCCAGTGAGGAACTCTGGACAGACCATGCATGTTGGAATGTGCCCACCAGAGGAACAAGGGATCTGGGGTATTTATACACCAACCGTCATCAGCCTTGGGGAATGCTAATTTCCTGGCACTTCTCACTCATTGTGTGCACGGACAGAGCAGACTTCTACAGCCAAAGACAGATGTGGATGCTGGCAGTCAGAAGTTGGGCTGCCGGCTTATACTGACAAGGTAAGGTCTAAGGGTTCTGGGTTGGGTACCAATTGGCATCTGCTATATCACCCAGGTGCTACGAAGAAGAAATACAGGAGCAACAACAATGAGAATAATGCCACCAGACATAACTGCAAGGGTGGTGGGCTGATGGGCTCTGGACTGACTGTATGACTTTCCATCTTGGCTCTAGTGCAGGTCACTAAGGCAAATTGCAGCTCTCTGCCTCAGTTTCCTCATCCAGAAAAGGGGCAGAGAATAGTACCTGCCTTCTGGGGTGGCTGGGAAGATTAAATGGGACAATTCTTTAGAGGGGCTTAGAGGAGTGCCTGGCTCCACTGACCCATGCTCCACAAAGCCAGCCCGGAGTGGTACTTGGGGTTCCTCTCTCATCTCTCTCAAGCAGGTGGCTTCCTCTCCAAGCCAGTCGTCACGCCATCACAAATCAGGTGGCACCTTCGGCCTCTCGTCTGGAAACCAAACTTCCCATGACCCAGGGACTGGCAAAATCCCCCAGCCAGGTCACCCTCTGTGCTCAATTGATCCCGTCGGACACGCGATAGCCCGTTTTTACGTGATGGCATTTACTTCTCTGCTTGTTGGATTCCAGTTTCAGGCCAGTTCTGAGCACCCGGCCAGGGGGAGAACAATGCCCCCTCTGTTCCCCCCTAGCCATTCATGTCGACTTTTGTTTCAGCCTAAAATAACACCAACCCGGAGGGTATTTTCTTAACACCAGCAAGCCCTGTGGAAAATGTGGTGGGTTGTGGCTACTTCGGGTCCCCAGCTGATAACGACATCGTGATGTATAGGTGAACTCCTGCTCCTCCAGGGCTGGGGTGACCCTGCGATTAGGGCCAGGCTTATCTCCCAGGACATCTTGAAGTGTCTGGGATTCCATTTCATGATGGAGGCCCCAGGGGCTGAAGTTATGTTATGTACTTATGAGCAAAGTGGACTATTCCCGCTCCGGGCTGGAGTGGATTACGGCTGATCACTTGGCCTAAACCAGGGACATCTGAGAATGTTGAAGAAAGGAAACCCAAACAAACATGGACTTCAAGCAAAGTCTCAGGCACTAAACATTTTAAAAGGCTTGCCTGGGTGAACACAGGTCCTGTGAAGAGTGGGGTCCCAGAGTCGAAACTTCTTCAAAGTTTCTTGCCAACCTGCTGGGGAATGGCTCTCGGCACAACCTCTTAGCAGCCCCATAAATCACACACCAGCAGCTTTATGCCAAAGGTGCAATTAAAAAAAAAATTAAAAATTGACTTGTCCAAAGAGCCTTACAAAAAGGTCCCAAACCCACCACTTTCTTTATTAAAGTTCACAGAAAATAAATATCAAATTTCTTTCAGCCGGAATTTTCTCTCCAACTATAATCATAGAAACTAGAGATGGAGAAAAAAAAAAGTGGTGGGGGGCAGGGAGGACCCTCTTGGGTAACTTTTTTCCATAATTTGTGCAGTAATATGTGTGGCCACAGGCTTTGCATGTTCACTTTCCCATTTGCTCTCGAGAAGGCAAGCAGAACCCTACCAACTGATTATTGAGAGCAAATCTAGCTCTAGAAATTTCTGAAAATGTTGCAGAACAACAACAAAAAATAAAAGTGTCCCTTTAATTATAGACGAGCTTTCTATTTAGTTCAGCCCCCGTCATGAAATGGAATTGAACTTCCTTTCTGATTCATTCTTCAAAACCTCAATGTAGATTTTATCAGAAACAGATCTGACGCCCTCGTGGTGCTCCCTGGGTCAGTCTCAATCTTGGACCCACATCCTCATTAAAGCTCATCTGTTTGGTTTGCTTAGGGAAAAATCATAACAGATCAGGCTCGATTGCCTGTCTGGTCGTGAAAAAAATGTACTGACCTTTCCCTTGCCTTATTAGGGTAACCAAAGGTGACAAAAGTCACAGAACACAGTATTTTCTTTAAAGGGTCCCAAACCTCCAGCGGAAACACACTACTCTGAAAGTGGCCAGGCTTCCCTGTTTGCAGGATTAGCAGAACCCTCGCCACTGGGATGTGTGGCTGGAAGAGTGGCTGGCTACCACTAAAGTTTGCTCCTTGTCATTGAAGCTCCTTAGGTGACTGTATAAAAGCTGGGGGAAAAAGAAAAAAAAACTGACGTCCTTTCTCCTTCACCCCCTGGACCTTGGCATTGATGACTCCTTTTCTCACTAACCTTAACTAAGCCACTTAAAAAGAAAGTGGAGGGGGGCATGGGGGAAATCTTTATAGATCGCCATCAAAACCTGACCACAAATGGTTCCAATTTGCCGCAGTGATTAAATCTATGTGAGTTTAAGGGTTTTCATTCAGGTCATTTGCTACTTTGGAATTTTGCTGCATGCCTTGCTAAGAAAACGAACTTATGAGTCACCGGCTAACGCCAAGAAGGAAGAAGGTTACTAAACCAACTCCAAGCGGAGCTTAAGTGGATATAGAAAATAAAGACTCCAAATTCTAAATATGGATCTGAGAGGAGTGTAGAAGGGATTAGAGCCGCCTTTGTGCCTGGTGGGGCGGCCCAAAGCTGGCTTGCCTTTTCAGAGCCAGCAGCCTGGGATCAAAGTAACAGCCACCAGTTTGTCAATATGCTAAGCTGGGTGTTTACACAAAAGTGTCAGCGCGCGCTTTCCACCACAAAGAGGCTCATACATTCGAAGATTAATTACTTCCAAAACAGAGATTGTGGGTAAATACCAGGGCCTAGCCTCCTCGGGAGTATTTGCTTGGCCCCAGGCTGAGATGTGCCGCTAAAGGCAGAGAGCTGGGGGCCAGCGCTGAGAGGCTGATGGAGGCCTATCTTCACCTGTACACTTTTTTTCTCAGCATGTGTGGTGTCTTGGTATTTCACCTTCCCTGGAATATACAGGCTGGTCATAAGCTTCATATATAGCCTCTCTTTTCTCCTATCTTTCTTTCTCATACATTTCCATTGTGGGGCAAATTTTCTGAGTTTCTCCCTTTAAACTTTCTCCTCCCTCCACTCAGTTCAGTTCAGTTCAGTTGCTCAGTTGTGTACGACTCTTTGCAACCCCATGGACTGTAGCACGCCAGGCGTCCCTGTCCATCACCAACTCCCAGAGCTTGCTGAAACTCATCTCCATCGAGTTGGTGATGCCATCCAATCATCTCATCCTCTGTCATCCCCTCCTGCCTTCAATCTTTCCCTCCCTCCGCTACCAGCACATTATTATATTGGCTACCATGAGTACAGGGGAAACTAATGGACTGCAGAGTCTTTGTGAGAGATTCCCCACCGAGTCATTTACTATCTGCCTGTGTCCTTCTCCGTAAAATGAGGATAAGAAATATGCCCTCCCCACCTATAAGCACAATCTGGTTAGAAGATTTAAAGGAAATAAAGGCTACCATCATGGAAAGCAATAAGGTGCTGGTGATGATGGCAGATTTCTACACCAGCATTTTAAGAGGACCTTGTTTTATCAGACATTACAAATCTACCAGGATATATGGACTGCACATGCACACACATACACACATACACACACATATCACTTATCACACTAAAAGCCAAGTCTGGGGGCCAGGATAGGGTCCTTATAGTATGGTCCTCTGACCATATACATTAAATTCACTGGAAACACTTTTTCTAGAGACAAGTTCTCAAGAACCAGATTTCCAGTTTAGTGTTTGCTAAATGAGATGCTTCCATACTGGTGGTACAAGGATGGCACTGGGTAGTTCAGTAGGGATATCAATCCTTTTTATAATTGTCTATGTGTTTTAATGAATATTCAAGCAAACAACAAGCTTACATGATTTCACAAAGTAGGTGAATATAAAACTAGACATATGAGAAAAGACAGGAGTCATTTCAAAATTTTGCCTAAGTAATTAGATCACAGGGAGAAGAAATTGGTATGTAAAAATCATATATGTAAAAACCATACAGGGGTCCATGGATGTTTGAATCTGAAAACTCTGAAGATTAGGAAATCTGTATTTCTCAAATCTTCCCAGGCTAAGAGCACAACTTTGATGTTAGTGTCTGTCCCTGTAAGCAGGTGGTTTCCTGTTCATTAATTCATTTGCTAAAAGGGAAAATGATTCAGTAAAAGGTGGGGTGCTGGCATGAGATCCTGTGATGGGACTGATACACTGGACTCTTGGGGCTGCCCCCAGGACCCTGGGGGCTCCTGGCACTGTGGAGAACTTGCATAGAAAGTATATTTGAAGCAAATATACTCTTTGTGACCCCATGGACTGTAGCATGCCAGGCGTCCCTGTCCATCACCAACTCCCAGAGCTTGCTCAAACTCATGTCCATCGAGTTGGTGATGCCATTTGAAGCAAAGGGGCAAGTGCAAAAGAAATCTTTCCCAAAATCCTCACTGGGACTCCGAGAGCTCTGCTCTTATGGTCACTGATGCCAGGATGGATATTTGCTCATAACCCTCCCCAGGGAAACCTAAGGTCTCACAGGAGAGCTATAGAGTCATAAGATTGAAGAAAGGAAGACTATGTCTCAGAGTGGAACTTAGAAGTCTCAGAGTTCACTCAGTGATTCTTTCATTCATCCATCCATTATTCAATAATTATTTACTGAGGACCCACTATGTGCCAGGCACTGTTCCAAGAACTGGGGGCCCCTTGAAGAACAAGACTGCGGATATCCTTGCTTTCAGGAAGCTCACAGTGGCGAACATGGTGGAGCACACACAGGAGCCTCACAGGGTGACATAATAACTTCGCAGGGAAACATACAGATCTGATAATGGCAGATAATACATCAGTTATGCAGGAAACAGAATGGGTGACATGATAGACAATGGTGCCTAGGGATGGCCTTCTTTGAAGAGAAAGCCAAAGAGCCAGGACAAGCGTTCCAGACAGAGGAAAGAGTAAGAGCAGAGGCCTGGAGGTGGCAGGAACCAGGGTACAAGAGTGATTGAAGTGCAGAGCGGGAAGGATCCATGCAGGGAGATGGACAGGGGATTCCCACTCCCAAGTATGTGAGCAGCCCCTGGAGGGCTCTAGCTGGGGAGGGTGGGGTCAGATTGACACCTGAGAACATCCACCTACCTAGCTGGATGGATGGCATTTACACTCTGCCCCAGCCACACTGGCCTTACTTTCCCTCGGTTCCCCCACACATGTTCCTACCTTCAAACCTTGCCCTCACTTTCCTCCTCCAGCAATGGTCTTATCCCAGAAAGCCCCAGAGAGACCTCCTTCAGGTCTAGTCTCTAAAGTCTCCCCGTACCAGAGAAACCATCCCTGACCACATGCTCTACAGAAGCCCACCCTGTCCCCAGAGCTCCTTGTCCTCTCCCTGCTGTATTTGTCTCTGTAGCACTTGGCTGTTACACAGCAAGCACATGTTGATGTGTTTGTCTCCTCCAGCAAAGGGTAAACATGCCCAGGACACAGTAAGTAGTTAGTAAATATTTGTGGAATGCAACGAGCGGCCCAGCAGACTGGGCTGAACCATTAACCTCTCAGAACCCATTAATCTCTCTCTTTTTAAGAGCATTTTCTAATTCCTTTAATATTCTTTTTCATATCCCTTTCCATTATGGTTTATTACAGGATATTGAACACAGTTCCCTGTGCTAAGTGTCTTTTCCTATCTTCATAGTACCTACTCTATAGGTGGTTCATAGTCATTCTTCAGTTTACTTATGTATTAGTATATTCATTCACTCATTGTTTAAGAGACACTTATTAAGCATCTTCTAAATACCAAGCACTGCATTAAAGTTAAATGAGATGATGAATCCAAGTAGCTAGTGTAACAGATAATTTGTTAGACTTAACAGATAAAGGGTTAAAAGAACTAATCAAGTACCTACTATGTGGTAGAAATGTCACCTAGAGAGACACCCACAAAAGAGGTCAGCTGGCAGCATCAGTCATTCAGCCAGTGTAGACTTTGGTTCCAAGGCTGGGCAGGATCTTAACTGCAGTGCCAACTGTGTTATTACCCTCACTTTCCCCACCCCCATGCCTACTTTCCTCCTTCTTTGCCCTTCCTTGTGCCCCGTGGGGCTGACCTCAGGGGTCCATGCTCTCTGGCTCCCAACTGGCCAATGGGAGGTTGTCAAAAAGAGTGGGAGAGAAGAGGACAGAATGTCTATTCCCGGCTCTCTTCTTGTTTGGGGCTGTGATTTCTGGCCGTGGCCATGCCTCTGTGAGGCTACAGCTCCTGGCAGGCAGTACCACTCTATAGGCCCTGCCCCAGCAGAGCTCCAGTATCCCCAAGTTTCCCCTGCCCTTTCAGGTCTAGCAGAAACAGCATCCACAACCCAGCTAGTCTCTGGGGCTTGTCATCCCTTGCTGTGGTTGTTTCATCGCTAAGTCATGTCCAGCTCTTTGTGACCTTGTGGACTGCAGCATCCCACCCTTGTCTGTCCTTCACTATCTCCCAGAATTTGCTCAGATTCATGTACATTGAGTCAATGATGCTATCTAACCATCTCATTCTCTGCCACCCCCTTCTCCTTTTGTCTTCAATCTTTCCCTGCATCAGGGTCTTTTCCAATGAGTGGGCTTGTGGCATCAAGTGGCCAAAGGATTGGAGCTTCAGCTTTAGCATCAGCACTTCCGGTGAATATTCAGAGTTGATTTCCTTCAAGATTGACTGGTTTGATCTCATTGCTATCCAAGGGACTCTCAAGAGTCTTCTCCAGCACCATAATTTGAAAGCATCAATTCTTCAGCACTCAGTCTTCTTTATGGTCCAACTCTCAAATCTGTACATGACTACTGGAAAAACCATAGCTTTGACTATACAGACCTAGCAATCCACTCCACTATTCTTGCCTGAAAAATCTCATGGACAGAGGAGCTTGGCAGGCTACAGTCCATGGGGTCACAAAAGAGTAGGACACAGCTGAGCGAGCATGTATCTGCATCATCACCCCTTGATCGTGCCCTTAATGTCTCTGAATATAGTTCCTTCACTGAAGACTCTTGAACCATCTGAGTTGGTATCTATGTCCTATTGGGCCTCTGACCAGTAGACCCACTGTAGCGATTAATAGTTCAGAAAATGGCCATTATCTCATCACAAAACTGTCATAACAAAACTATTACAGACTTGAGGGCTTATAAACAACAGAAATGAATTTTTTCACAGTCCTGGAGACTGGAAGTCTAAGATCAGAGTGCCAGCATGATCAGGTGAAGGCCGTCTTCTGTGTGGCAGACTTATGGTAGAAGGGATGAGGGAGCTCTCTGGGGGTCTCTTTTATAAGGGCACTAATTTCATTCATGAGGGTTCCACCCTCATCACCTTTGTATCTCCCAAAGGCTCCACCTCCTAATAGCATAACACTGGGAGTTGGGATTTCAACACTCAGAACATAGCAGTCAAACATATTTTTTAAAACAATGTATAAGGTATGGATAGATATATATCATACATACATAATGGCTTCCTTGGTGACTCAGAAGATAAAGAATCTGCCTGCAGTGCGGGAGGCCTGGGTCCGGCCCCTGGCTCAGGAAGGTCCCCTGGAGAAGGGAATGGCAGCCCACTCCAGCATTATAATATATACATATTATTTTTTATCTACTCCTCACCCCTCCCTCCTAGCATTTAGAAATGCCACATTGGCTCAACTTTTGACATAATCCTAAAGAGAGCATCCTCTCTCTCTTGGCCCAGTCTTTACAGCCGTGCCCTCTCCCCCTCCCACTGACACCGCTGCCCCCACCATTCTGTCGATTGGCTCTAAATTCACGGTGCCCTACAGAGCTTCCTGGAGGCATCTACAGGTACCAGCACCCATGGCCTCATGTTCTCCACTCTTGGTGACAGCTGTGCCCTCACCTTGGGATCACACTGGTCTGTTTCCTTCCAGCTTATAGATTGTGCCTTGTCCTCAGATCCAGAGAAGAGGCCGCTGTGGGGAGGTTGGCCCTGCAGGGGAGGAAGGATAAGGTGAGATGAATGGAGAGAGTAACAGGGAAGCATATACACGACCATATGTAAAATCAATGGCCAATGGAAATTTGCTGTATGACTCAGGGAACTCAAACTGGGGCTCTGTAACAGCCTAGAGGGGTGGGAAAGGGTGGAAGGAGGGGTGATATGTACACCTACGACTAATTAATGTCAATATATGGCAGCAATCAAACCAATACTATACAGCAACTCTCCTTCAATTAAAAATGAACTTTTAAAAGAAAAGTAGCTTTGTCAACTAAACTGTCATTCCCTGAGCGGTGGGTGCTGGGTGCGTTCCTTCTTCAGCATTTATTCATTTGATGTTGATTTCAGGCCAAGAATACGCAGAGTGGCCACAATGTCAAGCTCTGGGGACCCACTGAGGAACTGGCCTAACAAAGAATGAGACTTTGAGCTCTACTGGGGAGGAAAAGAGAGAGAGAGAGGATGTGCCCGTGCAAACCAGTTTGCTGAGACCATATTTCTTTGCAAGAGGAACTGCCTAAAGGAAAACGGTAGGTTCCCTCCACTCTACTCCATGGGCAAGGGGCCCAAGGGAAGCTTTGCAGAATCAGGAAGGCCCTGGGGTGGCATCGGAGGAAACTCTGAGAACCGACCAGCCAGCCAGCCAGCCAGGTCTTCATCACCCAGTTGGCTGCTAATTGCTGGGTGTTGCTCCTGAAAGGGCAGGGGCAGCTCCCAGCAATGGCACTGCAGAGACTGATATTCACATGGTTTATTATGGCAGGATCAGCAAGCTGAAGAATGAAGATACACGTTGTTCAACAAGAAAAATGAGTTGTATGTCCTCCCTGGTATCCAGGGGGCTGGTTCAAGGTTGCCCCATACCTCTCCCTGACTTCTTATCTCCCCTTTTGATCGTGTCCATGATTGCAAAACAGAGATGGTGCTATCATTTCTCATCTGCCCATGGCAGCTGATTGGAGATAAGACCAAACAAATCAGCTTGTTGAACAGCATCCCATGCCTGGAAGCTCACTTCTGGGTACAGGGTGCCCCGTGGCAAGGCGTAGCCTGAAAGACTCATCCAGGCAGTGATCAGGACGGCCGATAAGAGGGTTGGTTCCTATAGTCACAGTCTGTTCAGAAACTCCCCAGTGGTCACAGGTTGGGGAAAATTCCCACCCTCCCACGTCAGTTAGGTCAATGCCTCAGGTCACAGGTAGGGAGGAGTACTTAGGAGAAAAATGTGCAAAGGGTGCTGTGGCGACAGAATCCTGGAGGCGGAAACTAAGCCGGGAGAAGAGCCAGGAGACCATGCGAGGCAGAAGGAAAGGCATAGACCCGAACAGCGGCCTCTCCTAGAGCTCCGCGGCCTCCGTCATTTAATTCCTGGAGCAGGTGAAATTTGAAAGGCTACAGTGTGGGTAAAGAGATGCAGTACAGCGGGGTTTCTTAAAGCTGCTGGCTTTTTGAGTCAAGGGAATGAAGTAGAGGAGGAAAAATGATATTGACTCAGCCACTGGAGGTTAAAAGTAAATACTGTCAGTGTAAATAATTAGACTTTTAAAGGGACTATTTCACACCATTTCACAGGCAGCCATGGGAGCTGGGGAGAGGAAGTTAGGATGGGCATTAATCGCTGAGGGCACCTTTCACTCCACTTTTCACTTTTTCACTCCATCTTCAGGGGATGCTAAGAGGCACTAAGAGGAGAACGGAGAGAGTGGCTGGGGTCCAAAGACCCCCTGGCTTGTCTGGAAATTGGGAGTTACCTTGTTCTGTGCTGTGCTTAGTCGCTCAGTCATGTCCGACTCTTTGCGACCCCATGGACTGTAGCCCACCAGGCTCCTCTGTCCATGGAGATTCTCCACACAAGAATACTGGAGTCGGTTGCCATGCCCTCCTCCAGGGGATCCTCCCAACCCAGGGATCGAACCCAGGTCTCCAACCTTGCAGGTGGATGCTTGACCATCGGAGCCACCAGGAAAGGGAGTTACTATGGATGTGTGTGTGTGTGTGTGTGTGTGTGTGTGTGTGTGTGTGTGTATACGCATATATATATAAGCCCAAATGACACTGTGGTGTCATCTGAATTCATCTGCAATTTGTCTGTCAAAGAATTCATCTGCAGCACAGGAAACTTGCAGGAAACTCAGGTTATATCCCTGGGTCACAAAGATCCCTTGGAGTAGGAGATGGCAACCCACTCCAGTATCCTTGACTGGAAAATTTCCATGGACAGAGGAGTCTGGCAAGCTACAGTCCATGGGGTTGCTAAGAGTCAGGCAAGACTGAGCATGCACACACCATCATCATATATATACAAATATATATCTATACAACTCAACATACACACACACACACATATATGTATATCTTCTTAGGGATTTATTAATGTGACTTAGAGAAAAAAAATCAATGTGGCCCATATTTAGTCCATGATTTGAGAGGCAGCCTATTTAGCATGACCTTGGGCAAGTGACTTTACTTACCTCTCTGTACTTCAGCATCCACATCTACTAAATGAGGGAAAATGGAAGTATATACTGGCTAGGTCAGTATATTTAAAGTGCTTCCAGCAGTGCCTGGCATAACATAAGTGTTCTCTGAGTGACATTGATTATTAATGTATCACAGACATTATCGATTATAAAAATGCTAAATTTACTTACATTAAAAAATCATTTGACTATGTTGATCTTTTCTACTTAATATTTCTTTCTAGTTCAGCCTTGGGAGATTGTGTCTTTCTAAGAATTCATCCATTTCTTCTAGGTTGTTCATTTTCTTGGCACATAGTTACTTGTAGTTGTCTCCAGTGAGCCTTTTTATTTCTGTGGTATCAGTTGCAACTTCTTTTTCACTTCTGATTGGATTGATTTGAGTCTTTTCCCTTTTTTTTGTGATGAGTCTGGCTAAAAGTGTATCAATTTTATCTTTTCAAAGAACTAGCGGTTAGTCTCATTAATCTTTTCTATTATTTTTTTAGTCACTATTTCTTTTATTTCTGTTCTGACCCTTTATAATTTCTTTCCTTCTACTAACTTTGAGTTTTGTTTATTCTTCTTTGTCTAGCTCTTTCAGGTGTAAGTTTAGGTTGATTATTTGAGTTTTTCTCGTTTCCTGAGGTGGGTTTGTATTGCTATCCATTTCCCTCTTAGAACTGCCTTTGCTACAGCCCATAGATTTTGGATCATGGAGGTTTCATTTTCATTTGTCTCTAGGTATTTGTAAACGTGTGTGTGTGAGTGTGTGTGTGTGTGTGTGTGTGTGTAACATGTTAAGACTCGGCCCACTCAGGGAGTGGAGGATACAGGAAAACTGGGAAGAAGATGTGAGAATACTTACAGCTTCTAGAACAGAACTTCTAGCTGATTTTGTCAGTCTGCCTTCCTGCTGACTCTTGGCAGAACTGGCCTGCTGAGCCCACAGTCCCAGCATCTCCTCCTGTCCTTTCCTGTCCTGGTGACACATGATGCCCAAGGGGCCTTTATGAAATTCAGCCGGGCTTTCCATCTGGCCTCCCTGCTGCTCAGAGCCAGGCAAGGGTGGGGGGAAAGGATGCTCTCCGAGCTTATCTCCGCTCCCTTGGCCCAGTTTCTTGCCTCCTACCAGAAACCTAGAGGGAGCTTGCTGGTGGGTGTGACCTGACTCATCTGACATTAGACGGCAAGAGATTCGTGGAAACATCAGCCCTTCCCACTTCCCACTCTCTGCCCATACCTCTTGCCCTAAAAGCAAACTGAAGGGCATGGATCCCATGGGACGCTGAGCCAAGGGCTTAACGCAGCCCTGCAGGTAGTCAAGGAAAGTCTGTGGGCCCACGTACCTGCTAACCAGCCCCACTCTGATGGGCTCCGCTCCTTCCGTCTCCTCTCACCACCTCAGAGAGTTGGCCCCAGCAGGACTTTCACACTCTCTCTGTAGATATTCAGGGAGCACTCTGTCACTGCCTCCAGGGGCCCCTCGGAAATGAACTTCGAAAGAATTCTGTTCTGCTGGTAGCACCAAATGTCCTTGGAGGCAACCCAAGATTGACTTGCCTTATCCTGAAATCTGCCTGGCGATCAACTGGGTCATGGCAATCTTCCACTGCAGGCAGAGAAATTAAACCATCCCAGGCACCTATGCCCCCTACCAGATCCTTCTGAGACTGGGGCAGTGGCTGACCTCCTCATGACCCCAGCGCTGCAGCAGGTGGGTGTGCTCAGGTCTGTGGGGATCTATGCCCTCTGACCAGCAGGGCCCAGGGCTTCCTCTCCCACCTTCGGACTGAGACTCCGGCACACCAGGCTCCTGTGGGGAATGGAGAGATGGGAGAGTGCTAGGGAGACGGTCAGGTGCCCCAAATCCTTGGGAGCAGCTGAAAGGCTGACAAGAAGGAATTAAGTCTGAGTAAGTCCCTGGACTCGGACTGGGTAAGGTCTTCACTGAAGTAGTCACAACAGTGTGGAACTGGCTCAGGAATAAACAGACCATAGGAACAGAAAAGAGGGCCTGCAAGCAGATGCATTTCTGCAGAGACTGCAGTTTAAGTATGGGTGTGTGTGCTTTGTTGCTCATTCAGGTCCAGTTCTTTGCAACCCCATGGACTATAGCCCAGCAGGCTTCTCTGACCATGGAATTTCCCAGGTAAGAATACTGAAGCAGGTTGCCATTTCCTATTCGAGGGGATCTTCCTGACCCAGGACAGGTGACTATTAACTGATTGGGAAAAGAAAAAATGTCTCTTCCATATATGATGCTGGGAAAAGACTGATCAAAAATCACATGGTTTTAAAAATGGTTTGAACATTTTGTTAAGTGAAATAAGCCAGTCACGAAAGGACAAATCCTGTACGATACACACTTGAGTGAGATCCCAAGAATAGTCCGGTTCATAGAGACAGAAGGTAGAATGGTATTGCCAGGGTTTGGGAGGAGGAGGGGCACAGGGAGTTATTGTTTAATGAGGACAGAGTTTCAGTTTGAGAAGATGAAAGTGTTCTGCAGATGGCTGGCTGGTGGTGATGGTTTCACAATAATGGGTACTTAATGCCACTGAACTGAACATTTAAGATGATTAATATGATAACTTTTATGCTAGGTGCACTTTACCACGATTAAAAATTAAAAATTTTTAATGTCATATTTTTTAAAATTATAGGGACACAACTTCCCAGTTGGCCCTAGTGGTAAAGAACCTGCCTGTCAATGCAAGGAGACAGAGACAAATGCAGGTTCGATCCCTGGGTGGGGTCGATCCCCTGGAGGAGGGCCTGGCAATCCACGCTGGTGTTCTTGCCTGGAAAATCCCATGGACAGAGAAGTTTTGTGGGCTACAGTCCATAGGGTTGCAAAGAGTCGGACACGACTGAAGCTTCTAGAACAGCAGAGAATAATACCATAGTCTTCATAATCTTAGGGTGAGGATGTCCTTTACTGTGTCTTAGGCAAGGTATGAAAGCTGTATCCAGAAAAGAAAAGGTTGACAGAGTTAAAATTACAATTGCATTCAGTGGCCAAGATGACTCAAGAATGTTCTAGTGATAGGGGAACAAAAAGTAATAATAAGATCTCCTGCTCGGGGTGGTAGAGCTCCAGGAATTTCTAACCCTTGGTCACCTTTGCGAGTCTGACCTTTCCATACAATACCTATTGTATTATTTGCCTCTTTTTCCTGTGTACTCCTAATTGACTTAAGTGAGGAATGTTTTACATACAATAAAATGCACATACTTAAAGGTGTCTATTCCCAGGAGTTTTGATATATTTCTGTTGTCATGGAACCATCTCTGGATCAAGTTACAGACACTTCCCATCCTCCTCAAGGTCCCCTCACTTGCCTCCTTTCCCCAGGACTCTAGACTGGTTGACTGTTGCAACACTTGGCCTGTTTTTGAGAAGATCCTAGACATGGAACCACAGAGAGGGTAGTCTTTTGTTTCTGATTTCTCTCGCTTAACACAGTGCTGCTGAAGCTCATCGTGCTGTTGTGTGCCTTGATATCTTGTTCCTTTTTATTACTGAGTAGTTCTCCATTGTATGGAGTCGCCACAGGTCATTATCTGCTCACCTGTTGGTGGACGTTTGGGATCTTTCCTGCTGGAGGCTATTACAAACAGTTACTGCTAAGAACATTTGCATGTAGCATAGGCTTTCACTTCTCTAGGGTAAACACCTAGGAATGGCACTGCTGGCTCATTTGGTCACTGTGTGTTTTAACTTCAATTCTTTGATGTTTTTCACTTCAATTCCTTGAAGTTTTTCCTTCAACTTCCTTGAAGTTTTTCACTTCAATTCCTTTTGAAAATAAAGTCAAAAGTCACTACTATGATGAAAAGGCAGTATCCCTTGCGATAAAGCAGAGTTTACTGTAATAATAAAAACCTCAGGATTTAAATAGACACAAAGGTTATTGTGTTTCGTATGCAAATACTGAATCCACAACCTTCTGCCTGGCAAGGATCTTACATGCCTGAGAGATCCTTTCTCCTGCCAAAGGCTTTGGGCCTTGGGTTAGTCACTAAGAACTCTCTCTGCTAAAGGAGGGAGCTTAGCAGATGTTGTTCAGTCTTTCAGTTGTGTCCAACTCTTTGTGACCCCATGGACTGCAGCACACCAGCCTTCCCTGTCCTTTACCATCTCCCAGACGTTGCTCAAACTCATGTCCATGGAGTCGGTGATGCCATCCAATCATTTTGTCCTCTGCCATCCCCTTTCTGCCTGCCTTCAATCTTTCCCAGCATCAGGGTCTTTTCCAATGAGTCAGCTCTTCACATCAGATGGCCAAAGTATTGGAACTTCAGCTTCAGCATCAGTCCTTTCAGTGAATATTCAGGGTTGATTTCCTTTAGGATTGACTGATTGCAGATATTGGAAGAGTGTTAAAATGGAACTGGGTTGACTGCAAGGGAGGGAGTGTTATTTAATATCATGCAGGTATGTCACCTGTAATCACTGCCTGAGCAGGAAAGAAGGATGACACAGTCAGTGATTTTGCTCACCCCTGAAATCAAAGACAAAGCCCTTCAGCTACATACAGCTATTTATTTAACAAAAAATTATAAAGTGCTTATTATGGGCCAGTGCTGTTGTCAGGCTTTACGATGTTTACCTCATGAATGATAGACAGGGTAGAACTGTGTTTTATGCAAAGTGAAACACAGACTTAGCTGTTCCTAGTGAGAATAAAGGTTTTTAAAAAAATTTATTTTATTTTAGTATAGTTGATTTACAACGTTGTGTTAATTTCTGCTGTATAGCAAAGTAATTCACTTATATATGTATATATATATGTGTGTGTATATATATATATATTCTTTTTCATATTCTTTTCCATTACAGTTTATCACAGGATATTAAATATAGTTCCCTGCGCTATCTAGTTTTTTGACCAAATTAAGTAAAGTAATATTCCAAGTACTGTACAGATAAGGTAGTGAAGCCCCTGCTCAAATCAGAAGCCACAGTCAGAGGTGAGCCTGGTCATGATGGTATTGGGCCCCTGTACACCTTACACTTAGAGGCTCAAATGCCAACCCCTGCAATGTGGCAGCAGTTGCCCCAGCATTGCCCACAGTCATAGATTTGGAATCAGATCCGGATCAGTGACCAGGGACTGCCAAGGATTGGTCCAGGTAAGCAATTAGGCAAGCAGCTTAGTCACTCTGTGCCTCACTTTCTTCATCTGTGGAATGGGGATAAAAAATAGTAGTTGCTCATAGGCTCTGTACATTAACTGGAAGAACGGCATGAGATAATAGGAGAAAGACACTTAGCACAGTGCCTGACAAGTAGCCCTCGATGAATATCAGATGTTCTAGCTGGCATTCTAACAATAACATAAATGCTAGAACATGGGGTGCTCTGCTGACTAAGGAGATTATTGGTCAATCTGCCAACAGATGGTGATGGTCAAACAGCCACTGTGTGCCTGGGACTGTCTTAGATTCTGGATCCCTAGTGGTGGAAAAGGAAACAGGCCTCATGAAGCTTGTACTCAGTGGAACACAGAAAATAAGCATGAAAACAATAGATAAAATAATCTGGGGTTTCAATAAGAGCTATGAAGATGATAAGCTAGATAATTTGATACAATGAAATTGAGTGTTCTTTGGTTTGGTCAGCAAGGGCCTCTCTGAGGGTCTAATGACCTAGATGACAATGAAAAGTCAGAAAACATTTTGAAAAGATGGGGAAGGGAAATGGAATGACAATGAGCATTTCAAAAAAAAAAAGATTAACATGTGCAAAGGCCTTGGGATTACTGGGTTTGAGGGCAAAATAAGCCAGAGGAAGAGGTAGGTGAAGGTCTGATTATCTAGGGCCTGCAAAGTCATTGGAGTAGTTTGTATTTTATTCTGGTTGGAATGGAAATATTTTCCTTAAAGTATCTTAAGCCAGGGAAAGGAATGATTGGATTTGAGTTTCAGGGAGCAAGAACAGAATCAGGGAGCCCAGTTCGTAGGCTATTGAAGGCATCCAGTCAACCGATGGCGGCGGCATGGACCAGGCTGGTCACCGTGCAGTTGGTGAGAAGTGGTCCTGTACAGGATGCCTTTTGGAGTTAGACAGGACAGGCATACTGATGGATTAGAGAAACAGTGTTGGAGGATGAAGGGAGTCAAGAAGAGTGCTAGATTTTTGGACCCAGTAACTGGTGAATGGTGTTGCCACTTTCTATGGTGGATAATGATGGGAGAAGAATAGGTACCTTTGGAGCATTGTTAAGTCTGAGTTTGTCTGTTAGACTGTTGTAAAGGGAGTGCAGTGTCTAGAATCCAGGGGAGAGATCCAGCTTGAAAATGAACATTTCAGATAAAAATACAATATATTCTAAACCCACTGTAGCAGAAGCCATCACCCAGAGAGATAAAATAACTAGAGAAGATGAGTTAAGCTCTTCAACACTCAGTAGCCCAATAGAGAAACACATTTGAGAAATGTTACATATCACATTCCCTTCTTGGAGATTCCCAACATCCACCAGCACATTAAATGCAATGATAAGTCCTGCAGTCAGTAAAGAAGGCTGCTTACGTTTCTTTAACTTAGGATTTCCTAAAAGCATATGATCATGGAAACCTTTTTGTATATAAAACCGTTTAACATGCCATGGGAAGTCAAGCAGATCAAGAACTCAAGCTGGGTCTTTCAGGATGAGTGGAATCAGGGTGATTTATGTCTAGGAGAGCATCGAGAACAGGCAAAATTCTTTTGTGAAAGGCCAGATAGGACAGATTTTAGGCTTTGTGGGCCATATGGTCTATGTTGCAACTACTCAGCTTTGCCACTGCAGCACAAAGGCAGCCACGGACAATATGTAAATGAACAGGCATGGCTGCATGCCAGGAAAACTGTATTTCCAAAATCAGGCAGCAGGCCAGATGTGGCCCGTGGGCCATAGGTTGTTGACATCATCCTGGGTTCTAGGATAAGGAAATCTAAAGAAGGCCAAAGGCAGAGGGAAGTGTGATCCAGAGGGGAGAACAGGGCAGAGCAGGGGAGGAAGCAGAAGGTCTGGGGGGAAATAAGGAGTCAGTCTGGCTGGAAGGGGGGGCTCTTCTCTCTTCTGTGGGTCTCTCAGCAACCTAGGAAGAGGGTCCCAGGATCCATTTCTACAGGTACAGAAGTTGAGGCTGGGAGGTTAAGCAACCTACCCAGCTGGGACCCCAGCCCACATCACCTGATGCCGAGCACAATGCAGGGTAACCTACCCACATGACAGAGGCCTGGGAAGACAGTCCTGCAGCCAGGCTCCACCCCGCTCCATGGGCGGAACTGTATTCAGAAGCCATCTCCACCCTCTCCCCCTCACCCAGATCAAATGGCAGTTCGTCCAGGTCCCATGCCAGGCTGCCAGCCCGCACCGCCCCCTTCCTCCCCCACTCCAGCAGATGAAAGGAAACATTGCCTCACCAAACAGGGGAGATACGTGAATTAACAAATGCCAGTGCCTCCGGTGCCATGATAGCAAAAAGAGATCCAAGGAAACACTGATATTTATTTATCTGGTGTTTTCTTTCAGATCTAGCAACGTGACAATAACACGTGTCACTGTCAGCCCAGGCCCTGCTGGCAACACCTTGAAAACTACGTGAAGGTTCAGAAAATAAACAGCAGTCACTCTGATTCCAGTGATAAAATACCAGTGTAAGGAGAGCCTCCTGGGATCCATAATCTGGAATTGTCAGGGGACAAGAATTGTCTGTCTTTTTGATAAAAGATGTCAGATACCCTTCTGGGTTTTAAACAGAAAGAAACACTTCTGATTATGAGACTGGTTGTATATTGTGAAGTCTGTTGAAAGAATCAGTATGTGCAATGAATGTGCTTCCCTTCCCCATCAATGTTCTTAAAATTTCCTTATCAGAAGAAAATTCAGCCAAATCAGAGTTCCAGAAAGTACACAACTCTGAAGTGCCTTGTTTTGCTCTGAGCCCTTGCCTCATGAAGGCTGAAGTTTCCTGATTACTATTCTGTTCAAAAAGCCTTCAAAGACTGTTCCAGAATTGGCAATTATTATTTTTTTTAAGGCTTAGGACTAATTAGCCTCATGAAAGATTGTTTCGTTGTTTGTGGTTTGTGGTTGTTATATGGCTTGTTTTGCCTTGAAAAATGCTGCAATTGCTTTTTTCTTTCTCAATTGAAATTCAACAGGGGAAAAAATAGCCCAATTAGGAATCATCAGTGGACTGCCTCACACATAAGCCCGAATAAATAAATATTTATTGAATGAGTGAATGAATGAATGAATATTAAACAGCTTCACATCCTGGGACAGACTAAGGATCCAAAAGAAGAATTTAAATAACCATCAAGACCTGTTGATCACGGCAAGCAAGAGGACCAGTCTTATGAATACTGGGCAAACTCAGTGGGCCTCCAGGACACCGTGAAAGGTCATTTATTCATTCAACAAACCTCCAAGGAGCGTTCAGTCTGCCCCAGGCTTCTGCTGGGGTCTCCTCAGTGGGAAATAAGATGCTACTGCCTGAAGCTCATGTTCTACTGGGAGGATGGCAGACAAAGCAGAACGCACAAACTAAGGAAGAAATTCAGGCTTAAGGATGTGAGTGTGCTGGAGGTTAACAGGCAGGGTAGCTGGTCTGGTTAGGGGGGTTGTGTGTGTGGTGTGTGTGTTCTCAGTTGTGTCTGACTCTGCAATCCTATGAACTGACCCCACCAGGCTCCTCTGTCCATGGGATTTCCCAGGCAAGAATATTGGAGGCTGGGGATCCTCAAGTCAAGAGGTGCCTTTTGGTCTGAGCTATGAAGTATGAGAAGGCACCAGCCACATGAAATCATGGATGTTTGTGGAATATGAATTATATGTGCCTCAGGGCTTCCCTGGTGGTCCAGTGGTTAAGAATTTGCCTGCCAACCCCTAGTCCAAGAAGATCGCACTTGCCACCAGGCAACTAAGCCCGTGTGCCACAACTACTGAAGCTGGTGCACCCTAGGGCCTGTGCTCCAACAGCAGAAGCCACCTCAATAAGAGGCCCATGCACTGCAACAAAGAGCAGCTTCTACTCACCGCAGCCAGAGGAAGCCTGCACCCAGCAATGACGACCCAGCGCAGCCAAAACAAACAAATGAAATTTTTAAAAGTTAGTAAAAACATAAAAAGAATGCATTTGTCTCCTGTGGCTGCTGCAACAAATTACCACAAACTTGATGGCTCAAAAACAATAGACGTTTATTCTCTCAAGTTTTGGAAGCCAGAGTCTAAAATTAGTATCGTTAGGCTGACATTAAGGTGTGGGCAGCTCCCCACTCCCTCCGGACGCTCTAGTGGAGAATCCTTTCCTTGCCTCCTCCAGCTCTAGAGGCCATCGGCATCCCTTGGCTTCTGGCTGCATCTTTCCAACCTCTGCCCCTGGGCTTCTCCTTTGTATGTTTCTCCTCTTCTGAACTCTCACCAGAAGGGACTTGAATGTCCGTATTTTTGCCAGCAGTCTGATTAAGATGATGTAGGCTTTTTCTCTCCTGTGCCTCAAAGTTATTCCAGATTTCACCCATAATTCAATGCCAGAGCCACTTCTACCTGTTCAGACATTTGTTGCAGGAGCACTCCACTTCCTGGCTGCTAGTTAAAAATCTCTTGAGTTAATTGATTTGCTTGTAGTATTGTTGTTGTTGTTGTTGTTGAATCACCAGGTTGCGTCCGAATCTTTTGTGACCCCATGGACTGCAGCCCACCAGGCTCTTCAGTCCATGGGATTTCCCAGGCAAGAATACTGGAATGTGCAGCTGTTTCCTTCTCCAGGGGATCTTCCAGATTCAGGGATGGAACCCATGTCTCCTGCTTGACAGGCAGCTTCTTTCCCACTGAACCACTACGGAAGTGCTTATAATATTGGGTTGGCCAAAAAGTAAGATCCTACAGAAAAATCCAAAGGAACTTTTTGACCAAGCAATGCAGTTAGTCTTGGCTATCTGCTCAAGGGTCAGGTCATGATGGAATGCTTTAGAGGTCATGTAAGGTATTCCTTTAGGACCTTTTTTTTTTTTTTTTTTTAATTTTAACCATCATCTCGGGTAGGGGGATACACCTGAGTGTATTATGTTGTACAGTATTTTTCAAAACAAATAATACTCACTATAATTTTATCTTTCCTGGATAGCCCTGGGGTCATTAGGATGCGCTTCTATTGCTGCAAGAAAGCAAGGCACTACCCTAAAGGCTATTAAGTGCAATCCTGGGGCCCCCACACTAAATATTCCCAATCTGCTAGATTTTGTGCTTAAAAGTGGTGGCCTCCCGATACTGCTTTGATAATTCATTCTTTTCCAACGTGGGCTTTCTCCGAGGCTCCGTGCACCCAGGGTCCCACCCTTGTGACTTCCATGTTGGGAACACTCGACCCTCTCCGGAAGTTCTACCACAAAGGAATGAATTTGGGTCATTGTGGTTTTTGCCAAACACAAATGAATGTGTCACTTCCCTCTTGCCATGTTTACCCTCCCCATTTGCCTGGTAGCTCAGACAGTAAAGAACCTACCTCCAAGGCAGGACACCCAGATTCCATCCCTGAGTCGGGAAGATACCCATAGAAGGGAATGGCTACCCACTCCAGTATTCTTGCCTGGAGAATCCCATGGAGCTGGGCGGGCTACCGTCCATGGGGTTGGAGAGTCAGACATGACTGAGAGATTTTCATTCATCCATTTGCATGCTTAAAACCATTTAATAGCTTCTGTTTGTTTCTTTAATGAAGCCCAACCCATTCCATGGCCTCAACACAGCCAGCAAAACCCAGCCTAGTGAAGCTGATCCTTCAGCGCCACTCCGACGTTCTGTACTCCAGCCATCCCTGCCTCTTCAGGCCCTGGTATCTGCCATGCTCCCCTCTGCCACTGGGCCTTTGCACATGCAGTCCCTCGGCCAGAGGAGCTCTTCCTTCCCCATCTCTCTCATGCATCGAGCTCCTCTCGTGATTCAGATCTCAGCGCCAGGCGCTCTTCCTTGGGGAAGCTTCTCCTGACTTTTCTGACCAGGTGTTTCTTCCCTATAGGATCCCAAAGCACTAGATTGCTTTCCTCTGTAACTCATCTCTGACGAACAAATTTGCATTTATTCATGTGATAATAGGGCTTCCCTGGTGGCTCAGACAGTAAAGAATCTGCCTGCCATGCAGGAGACCTGAGTTCCATCCCTGGGTCAGGAAGGAACGGCTAACCACTTCAGTTGGAAGGATTGATGCTAAAGTTGAAATTCCAGTATTTTGGTCATCTGATGGGAACAGCTGACTCATTGGAAAAGTCCCTGATGCCGGGAAAGATTGAGGGCAGGAGGGGAAGAGGGTGTCAGAGGATGAGATGGCTGGATGGCATCACTGATGCAATGGACATGAACTTAGGCAAACTTCGGGAGATGGTGAGGGACAGAGGCCTGGTGTGCTGCAGTCCATGGGGTCGCAAAGAGTTGGACATGACTGGGTGACGACGACAACAACAACTCACTCCAGTATTTTTGCCTGGAGAATTCCATGGATAGAGGAGCCTGGTGTGCTACAGAGTATGGGTCGCAAAGAGCCGGACACGATTGAGCACACACACACACACGATAATACAACCACAGGCTTTCCCCTTAGTCTAGATCATTCACGCCAAAGGACTTGGTTCTCTTCACTGCGCTGTCCCCCATACATCATGCAGTCACTGCTGGAGACTCGTTGAATGAAGGAATGAATGAATGAGTGACCTGCCAACAACCTAGATCGCCAGTGGCCAAGGATGACTTCCAAGAGCATTGCCTTTATATCCTTTAAGAAAAGATGAGTCACCTTTCTTTCAGAAGACTCTCGGAAAAGTTGGGCCCCACCTTCTACAATGCATACACATCTGTTTCAGCCTGGGCAGGCCTGGGCCTGCCACTTTCCAAGAAAATGATGTGGCTCTTGCAATCCTATGTGCCTTCCAGGGCACTAACCCCAGCCCATACTGGTGTTCACCATCCCAATGGACAAGCACCATTCCGTGTCCCATTAAGCAGATTCCTGTTCTTCTGGTTCTACATACTGACCGGGTCAGGTACTCCCGCCATGCTCCAAAGTGGGCAGAAGGCAAAGAGCCACATCCTTCTGGGGCTGGGCAGCGCCTGAGAAACCGCATCCACTGCCCCAGCTCACCCAGCAACAGAAAAGGAGCGGGCAGCAAGGTCCCTGCCTAGAAAAGGAGGCTGGTTCCTCCAGTACCAAGGAGAATGAGTCATCTTCCCAGAATGCAAGACAAAACTTCATCAGGCCCCAGGGAACATCTCCCAGCAGTGAAAAGGGGAGGGCTTGACCTGGCGCACAGGATGGTCCTCTGGGCAGGACACAGCATTTCCATGGTTGTCGGGATGTGGACTCCAGACGACAACTGCCTGTGTCCCTTTGGCAATTAATTTAACCTCCAGTGCCTCAGTTTCCTCATCTGGAAAATAGACTTAAAAATAGCACCTATACCATAAGGTTGATATGAAGATTAAACGAGCTGACACAAACAAAGTACCAAGGCCAGACACATGGCACAGACATTGATACATGTGTTGTATTAAAAGATTAGCTATTACTAATATTGATTATGATTGTTGATAGAGGTATTATATTATAAGACTAGCTATTACTATTATAGATTGAAGGCAGGAAGAGAAGGGGACAACAGAGGATAAGAAGGTTGGATGGCATCACTGACTCGAGGGACATGAGTTTGAGCAAGCTCTGGGAGTCGGTGATGGACAGGGTGCTGTCCATAGGGTCACAAAGGGTCAGTCACAACTGAGTGACTGAACTGAACTGACTGGTTACTATCAGCTGCTACTATTACTGCTGGAGCTGGCATGCTGTACATCCCATTTTCCCCTTGAGCATCAGAATGGTCGAGGCATAAGACAAATGGATTAATCCAGTTTTCTAGTTTGGGAGATAATCTCCCTGCATACCAATTTGCAAACATCGTTCTATTTGTATTTTACAAATAATCTGAAAGTTGGCTCAAACTCTTTGGGGTGTCCAAAGGCTGTTTCAGACTCTATAGGATCTTTGAAGGGCCTGGGGATTCCCACAGCCTTGATGCAGACAACAGTATGAAATGAACATCACAGGATCAAAAAACAGATTCACCAGGTTCAAGTCCCAGCCCTGCCCTTCGTCCTCGTCATCATGACCCACCATGGACCTTGCCTTGACCTCATTTGGGAAAACGGGAATAATACTAGCACCTTTGCTGTAGAGTCATCATGAGTCTTTAATAAGATAATTGACTCAAAAGCATTGAGCCTTTCCTCCAGCACAGAGTCAGTAGTGATAAATGTTGGCTTCTATTTGTTAGAGTTGGACAGAATTCAACTTTTTAAGGCCCGGGGTCCACCCACAATGGCTGAAGACATAGGAAATACAAACTGGATCTCTAGGGTTTTTAACCTAAAACTCCTCACCCTCTTGTTTTTCTACCTGTCATTATGCTCATAAAGAACCAAGAGCCCAAAAAACACTGGATGACAGGAATCACCTGGCTGCCTGGGTTCTGGACCAGCAAGTCTTGACAAGATTGTCTAGGCTTTGGACAAAGCAGCCCTGCCTGGTCACAGAGAAGATCTGTCATTGGGTTTGAAGTCAGGGATGGTTCCCCGTTCCTTCAGGACCTGCATCGAATTCTGGCCAAAGTGCATACCAGCTGCCTGCACCCCTAATGGCTCAGCAGGCTTCTATCTTGATGAGAAGCAATTTCATAAATTCAAACGGGGCGCGTTTCCTCCGCAATCTTTTTAGTTTAACAAGTTAATCAGAGTGCACGAGCCCAATTTGTCACTGCGCTGTTTTCTTTCTCTTGCCGCTCTAATTGTATAAATATGCCCAGAGGTTTGATGAAACTCCTAACATATCAAACAACAACAAATGGCCCACTTACAGAGTGTGCGGTAGCTATTTCGAAGCAGGGTATTTCCCTCTTGAAGCTGGAGGCTCCCGTTCCTACCCAACAGCCTGGCACAACTGGGGGTCCCTCTGCTTGGATTCAACCTGATCCCAGAGTCTGGACCACAGCAAGTACGGAGGAAGGGGAGGGGGAAGGATGCTGCAGAACGCAGCTGTCTCTGACTCCTGGGCTAACTCCACACGACACCAAGTCCTGTCTTCTCCCAGATCTTCTCTGTCTTTGGGATTGTGCAGAAGGGCAAATGGCAAGACTTGGGAGCTTGAGAGCTCGATGCCTCTGGGGTCCAGGCCTTTTCTATCAGTTTCTCAACTGAACTGCTTTCAATGTTTGATTTATGAAAATGCTGGTGCTAAAGCTGTTGGGCTGCTCCCTGGAAACTAATAATAAATCTAAGGCGTGGATCACAGGTGGTAGAGCTCTTTGAGCTGGATATCAGAGAAAAAGTCCAGGAAACCGAAGCGAATGCATCTGCATTTGCTTCTGGAAGTGTGACTTTTCGGGATTTCCTTTTTTATGTATTGTGAATTCCCTCCTGTTGGATCTAAACCTTCTGTCTCCTTGACGTTCGTGTTCACGTTTCAACCTATAAATTTCATTTCAATAAAGGAGGTGTCTAGCAAGGAGATAAAACATTCTCTAAGACAGAAAACTTCTGTCCCCACCCCTGCCCCCCCCCCCCCTCATCTTTCACACATTTTGTCTCAAACCACAGATGTTTCCTCTGCCTTATCGGTGTGCTAAAGAGAAACCCAATATGCCAGGCTTTCAAATTTTCCGCCACAGAAACAAAGGACAACAGGAGGCGAGCAAGGCCTTGGTTCACTTGGAGCAGGGAAAGCCAAGAGGGAAATGGGAAGGGCCAGCTGCCCTGGGAGAGGAGCAGGGACTCTGGTTACCCTGGCTCACCCCTCAGCCCCAGCTGAAACCATTCAAGTCATCAATGCTCCACCCACCTGTCGAGCAAGGTTGCAAATGCCATCCTGATGTCACGTTCCTAATGTTCTTCCGGAGCTCTGGTTACAGCCATGCTGGGACCTTGCACTTGGTCTCAGGCAGAGCCGTCTGCACCGCCTTCCCTCAGCCCTTGGGCTCCCTTGCTGAGAATTTCCATTTCCCTGTGATGTTAATTTCACAGCCTTGGTCTGGGGACCCAGGGTCTTGAGCCAGAGCCCTTCCCGACACATCCAGGAAGCCCTACCAGGAAGCAGGTCTTCTGCCCCATCCCATCCCGCTATCTCCAATGCCCAAGCACTTTATTTAGTATTTTAATATACCCAGGATAACTTGTAATGCTCACACCCCCAGGTAGCTAATGTCATCACTAGTCACCCAGACCTCAGGCATGTCAAAGAGGCCCCTCACCCCATTCCAGCTACTTAGTACATCGCCCTGTTGCCAAAACCTCTTAAATGTGTCCCTGTGGATCCCCTCCTTCTCTGGCTATGCCCTCTGCCTTAATTTACACATTCATCTCTCATTAGACCCCAACAGGAGCAAATGCTGTATTTTAACAAGCAAATATGTATGTAATGTGTAATAGAAAATAGTTTTTTCATTTAAAACAGTTATACAACTGTTTTGAACAAACATGTCTAAACCCAGAAGTAAATCCATTTACACTGTGAAAACGTACATAGAAGAGCCCTGCCTACCTGGTGGGCAGATTGAGCTAACAGGTTAAGAGCACACGCTCAAGTCCAAAACCCAACTCTTGCAGTTTCCCCACTGTGTGACCTCGGCCAAATCTTTAACTTCTCTGTTCCTCTCAGGATGATGGAGAGGATCAAGTGAGTTACTGCTCACCTTACACAGGGTGAGTGCCGGGAGCATGGCTGCATCAGCACTGGGGAGGTCTAGGCCAGAGCACAAGGCTGCTCTGTGCCTCCTGGAGCGACACATGGAGAAGCTGGATCAGAGCGTATCACATCCCTCCTGAGTCTGGACCACAGCAAGTAGGGAGGAAGAGGAGTGGGAAGGATGCTGCAACCCTTCCTGTTGCCTGAAGGATGAACTCTGAGCCTCTCACAGCGGCCCCTGATCTTCCATGGTCTATCTCCAGCTGATTTCTACATCTCCTTTCTCTGCGGTTTTTCATCTATACTCAGTGATCCTGCAACATCACCTTCTGTCCCCCAAGTGCACCTCATTCGCTCACGCCTCAGTGGCTTTGCACGTGCTGTGCCTTCTGCAGGCATGTCTTTCTCTTGTTTTGTCCACTGGGCAAACTTCTCCTCTTCACGTTTCACTTCCTCAAGGTATATTCCCTTCCACTTCTTCCTCAGACAGGGTTAGACACTCTGAAACATCGAAAAGAAAAAAAAAAGTACCAAAAGCAACTCCATTCACAATCAGAAACACAGCTAAAGACACAAAATTAAAATATATATATACATTTTTTAAATCACAAAGTCTTGTGTTAAAGATATAAAAGGATTTGGTTTATAATTTATCTCAAGAAAAATGGAACAAAAATTATTTCCAATGCATTTATCTGATGTTTAACCACATCCAGGCTATAATTACAAGTGTGCATTAATTTTGAGAACTAACAAATTCATATTCTTGAAGATCCTATAAAATCGTGCAAGTCAATCTCCTTATTTGACCTTGACAGCACGATTATTTTAAAAGGTTGTCTTTTGAACACATCATTTTCTCGAGACTCAGTCAACGCTGTGATATTCATCTCATCCTCTTGCAAAGCCCTTAACATGTCATCATCCCTGTTTATGTTCCTTTTTCTTTTGCCAATCCCTCCTCTTCTGCTGCCATATCTTCCTTGAACACTGGCTTTGAGAGTGACTTCAAGAAGTTCTCCAAGTTCACTTTCATCTGCTTCTTGAAACCCTGCGTCTTTTACACAACTGTTGATTTCCATTCACAGTTAATTTAAGTTGTATTTAGTCGTGTGTGTTAAGATGTGTATAGCATAGGGTTATCCAAAAGTGAATAGTCACATAGCAAGGACTTCTGTCTCTCTTACGTCTCTAACCATCTACTGTGTTGTAACGGGACATTTGTGCCTTGGGGGTGCACACACAGTGTATCCTTCAGCCAATCCCATCAATACATTTACTTACAGTACATGAATACATTCACTTGTAAAAATTATTTTCAAACAGTGGATATAAAGCTGGGGATCTCCTTAACCACCTCCTCAAGTCCCACGCCTCCAACCAGAAGTGACTACTATCATTTGTTTGGTGGATTTCCTTTCAGATCTTTTTCTATAAATTTTAAGCATCTATAGAAATACATGGTATTGCTTTGGGTCAGTTCTACAGGTTTGTTTGTTGGTGAAATGTTGCTTTTACACAGTTTATTTCGTACTATTTAGATATTACTGCATCTTGGTTTTTTTCCACCAACAGAAAGTCTTTGAGAATTTTCTAAACTTATACATCGAGTTCTGTGCTATGGCCATCACTGAGAAGTCCTGCTGATCAGAGGGGGCGAAGGACTTGAAGGAAATCCCAGGGAGGTTATGACTGCCACAGAGCATCATTTCACCATTGCCTTTGGATGGGCATTTAGGTTGTTTCTGATTGCCTACCAAACCATCTTTGTGCAAAGTGCAAATACTTTCCTAAGGTAGATAGATCCCTAGAAGTAGAATTGCTGAGTCAAGGAACAGGGCCATGCACATTTTTAATTTTAGCAAATCCTGCCAGATTTCCTCAACCAAGTTACACTCTCACTTGAATAAAAAAGAAGTCCATTTCCCCCACATTATGCAACTCTGAAATTATTAAAATGTAAATTATTCACACTGTGATAAGTGAACAAATATATGTGATTTAAATTTTAATTTGCATTTCCCTGAAAACTAGTGAGTCTGAGTTATCTTTTCTCTCGTCCTTTCTTGTGGCCATTTTCATTGTCTCACATTATGCAATGAAGTGGAAGATGTCTGAGGCAAAGACACAGAGGCTAATACCTCCCCAGGGTTCTTTCACACCTCCTGTCCCCTCTGGTTACTATAAACTCTCAGTGACGCCCACTGGTTGAGCATCATGAATTCTGTGGTTGACTCATAACAGGAACACTGGACATGGACTCTGACTTCTGGGATCTCAGGTGATTCCAGGAAAACGAGCGACTTCTCTGCCATCTTTAATCAGGGTAGGCTTCTTGAGGGGAGAAGCTAGCCTGGCTGTGTTGTGATCCCAGTACTGTCCTCGGAAGACCACAGGCGGAGTTCCTAGGGCCACTCCAGGGTCCTAGGCTGGGCGCTCAAGCCCACCAACAGCCTGCTGCATTAGGGCTCAGCCCTCTCAGATCCAGCCACTCCCAGAGAACTGGCATGAGCCCAGGAGAGGGCACAGCTGTGAAGGAAGCTAACGCTCCAGGTAATTTCAGCAATTAAGGCTCATGTTCAATTTCGCAGATTTACAGAATGTTACTTGGGAGGACCAGAGATCCGGGATGAGTCCAAATAGAATTAAGCACGGAGAACCCAAGTTCCAAGCCCAACCTCCCGCCTGCCCGTTCAAAAACGCCTCTCATGCTCCCAGCCTGAGAGCTCACGGCCAAAAGAGCACTTGGCCATGGGGCTCTCTGCCCACAGACACTACACAGAGCTTGGCGACCCATCCACTGTGTGTCCGGGCGGGTTTTATCCCTGCTCAGGGAGCTAAGATCTCCCATGCCTCATCAAAGTAGACACACAGTGTCATCTACTTTGTATCTTTAAACAATCCTTTGGGGCCAATCCCATTTTAAAGATGGGGAAACTGAGTCTCAGAGAACTGAAGAAACACTCAACGATGCTCACAGGAGGACTAAACCCCATTGTATGACCTATAGGTCTTTCCCACATACCAAATATGTGTGTTGCTTTTTTTTTTTTTTTAATGTTAACCATTTTTAAAATCTTTATTGAATTTGTTACCATATTGTTTCTGTTTTATGTTTTGTTTTTCTGGCCACAAGACCTGCGAGATCTTAGCTCCCCAGTCAGGGATCAAACCCACACCCCTGGCATTGGAGGCCCTACGTTGAAATCACTGGACCACCAGAGAAGTCCCCATATACCAATATTTACTATTTTTTGTTTAACTTTTTTTCCCATGTGTCACCAGTACCATGATTTGCTTAATATTTTTCTTTAAATCTTCTCTAGGAGGAATATACAGGAAATTGTGATTTAGATGTATCAAATATATATGTTTGCTTAAGTGCCCATATGTCTATGAAATACAAAGAAAATGTTCATCTTGTGCACCACTCTAAGGTCTTCTGTGTGTGTTGCCAGGACACCCTATCTGGGCCTCATCTTGGAAACATCTCTTGATACCACGCTTCTTCCTTGGGGAACATGACCTCCCACCTAGGAGGCCAGCTCCCTGGCTGGGGGCGGGGGCTAGGGGATAAAGGAAGTGTTAGCTCTATAGTCACACAGCTCGGAATTCAAACCCTGACCTTGCCACTTTACTAGCTTTCTGAACTTAGCCAATCTCTCTGAGCCTCCGTGAGTCTCCATGAGCCTCCATGAGTCTCCCTTGAGTTTCCATGTCTGTAAAATGGGGCTAATAATAGTAGTAGTCTCCGTGTAGGGCTGCTGGGGTAACTCAGTGAGATAACACACGAGATGAGCATGACATTTGGTAGCTCTCATGATGTTCTGTGGTTTGGAGGAAGGAGTGGATGCTGCCTGGTTCCTTCCTACAAGAGGCCAGGGCAGAGTTCAAGCTCCTGATTGTCTGCTAAGGCCAATGTCTTTACTTTTGAGGTGATTGTCCCTCCAGGTTAAGAATGCAGAGCCTTCAGGCAGTGCTGCCTTGGGCTCAGGTTTTCTGCCTGGCTAAACTTGGAGCTCAGTTCAGGTGGGAAAAGTAAGGACTCAGAGCAGCTGATCTGTCCCACTGCCTAGCTGTATAGAGCAGGCAAGACTTGGAAATTGACCCAGAGCAGCAGAGACACTTGGGATCACTGCCCTCCCTGTAGAACGCTCCCCCCAAACAATCCAGGGTGCATCTACTCACTTTGGTGGTAGGCTCTACCTGAGAACTCGGGAAGCTGGAACTTCTACACATGCTTAAGAGTCGGGGTGGGGAGGGGATGTGAACAGGGCCACGACATGATGCTGTTGTTGGGCTTCAGACATTCTTGCCCTTGTGAGCCCCTTCCTCCATGGGAAAACACACACACACACACACACACACATTTTACAATGGGGCTTCCCTGATGGCTCATCAGGTAAAGAATCCACCTGCAATGTAGGAGACGCAGGTTCAATCCCTGGATTGGGAAGATCCTCGGGAAGAGGAAATAGCGACCCACTCCAGTATTCTTACCTGGAAAATCCCATAGATAGAGGAGACTGTTGGGCTACAGTCCATGGGGGTCGCAAAGAGGTGGACACAACTGAGCCACTAAATACACAAATATTTTACAATGATGTTGGTATAAAGATGAATTGAGGCTGAAGTCATTATTATTTTTTAATACCACTATTTTCCATTTTCCCCTCTGATTTAAAAAAGAAACTAACATTAAGACCTTTTTGTGCACCCCTAAGTATGATGGGCCTAGACACTGTGCCTACCCAAACACCTGAACAATAGGCTGTCTCAGGTGAAGGGGATCAGGTTGACAGCACCCCAGAGGTGTTCCCCGGAGCTAAACCCAAAAGAAAATGCCTGTAGAGAAGATGCTCTCAAATTGGCTCTCAAGTACTCTCGGGTGAGCATGACTTTCCCAAACAGTCGTGGGAAGGGGCTGATCACCCCTGAATAGTGGGGCCAGACCCAAGATTGGAGCAAATGACCCTGGCTGAGTCTGGGGCACAAACCCTAGATTCCAGCTGCACCCTCCATGTCAAGGATGGAAGGAGAAACCTGACCAAGGTGAGGAGATCAGGAGACATGCCAGCCCTAGGGACAAATCTCCTGCACCCAAAACCACTGTGATCTTCATCAGATTCCCTCCCAAGAAGTTTACTTTCCTGCCAAAACCATACCCCAAATACAACTTAGTAATAACAAGTGAGCCTTTTACCTGGCCAACTCTGCATCTAGGACTCACTGGATTGTTTTAGGCAGAGCTCTTGGTTGAAAATGACAAACCCAACCCAAGATGCTTCAGCCAAAAGGGGGGCATTTATCACAAGGCTTTGGGTGTCTCAGGGAAGCCAAAGGCAGGAAAACACTGTTCCTTTGGGACCAGAGCTGGAGAGATGTCTGGAGAATTATCTGTGTCTCAATACACTTCATTCTGCTTCCTCTGCAATCTGGGCCAGAGGTAAAATATTGCTGGCCCACGGCTCCCAGGCCTTTGAGTTACCATTTTAGAAACCTTCAGACATGACTATGCTATCTCATCACCCTGAATTTCTCCAGGAGAGAAGCTGATTGGTTCAGCTTGGCTCAGGTGTCCTGCCAAACAAAGCAGGAACACCCAGGGCAAACAACACTTCTGGGTGCCTACGGCCTGTGGATGAAAGTGCAGTTTCCATAGAAATTTGCACCGGGGAGTGGGGGCTAAATGGACTAGGAGGTCGTCACATGAGTTCCATCAGCTTTAGTCCATCCTGTTTAAGTTCATCCTAATTTAGTCCATTAGGAACAGAAGGAATGGGACTTCCCTGGTGGTCCAGTGAATAAGAATCTGCCTGCCAATGCAGGGGACAGGGCTTCAGTCTCTGGGTCAGGAGCTCTCACATTCCATGGGGCAACTAAGCCCATGGGCACCACAACTACTGAGCCCAAGCACTCTGCAAAAGAAACCACCGCAATGAAAAGCTCAGACACAGCAACTGGAGAGTAGCCCCTGCTCATTGCAACTAGAGAAAGTCTGCACACAGCAGTGAAGACCAGTACTGCCAAAAATTGATTAAAGAAGAAGCAGCAGAAGAAAGGAAGTTGTGGGGAGCAAAAATGTATCCAATTTGCAGGTTGAGTCCAACCACAGGAGATTAATGGGCAGAGCCATCTTGGCACAACCGTCATTATTGATGTTGCTTGCAGTCCTTCAACCAGAGTGTGATATTTACCCAACAGCCGCCTCCCGCTCTCTGGGGTCTTGGTCACAAACACACGACCAGAACCAGCCCGCTCACAGCACAGGGGCGGTAGGACTCCCGCTTGTTTCGGGGGCAACACACTTTCCAAGTTGAAGCTGGCTGCCTACCAGACACCCACTTCACCATAGACCCCCTAGGTGGAACAGAGCAAGAGGAAAGAAAATCAGGGCTGGGTGGACCCTCAGATACAGGCTGGAAAGGGCAACTGCCATCCAACAGCTCAGCGCTGGGCAGTGGCTGAGCCTCCAAGCCAAGAGAAGTTGCAGCCAACATACCAGCATCCCAGACGCCTAGCAGATGACGCCGCTCCTCTGCCATCTCTCCCAGGGAGCCTGCCAAGTCCCCAGGCCCAGTCAGTGCTGACATTTAAAGCAAAGTGTGTGTCAACCATATTAAACAATATACCAAGCTGTGGGTTATTAAGTGTAGGGGAAATTGACCACAGCAATTAAACTGAGATTAGGCAGTGATAAAGCCAGAATCCCAGGCCACCAATGCTATAACATACGGAGGCCTGGCTAGGACAAAGTGTGAAAGCCACATCAGAAACTCGGTGACATGGTCCTGGAAGAGTCACCCAATCACCCCAGTGGCCCTCTCTGACTCCCCGTCTTTTGTCCTTTTGACAATCTGGCCTCCTCAAGAAGATATAACTTCTACCCAGCATCCAGGAATGACCGGAGACCGCCATGTAGGATCAGAGGGATGGGTTCTCAAAGAAGTTTCTGACCAGCTGTGGCTGGATGCTCTCTGCCTCCACTCCAGTTTGATCGATATATAGACCTATGTGTTTGCCCAAAGCTCCAAAGGCAGGGCCAGGGGCCATTCTCAGCTCACCAGTGCCAGGCACCTTGTAGGCACCAGGCAGCCTCAACAGCTAGAGCCCCCCTCAAGCAGGACCAGTCAGGAAAGTCCCAGGTGGGGCCAGCTCCATCCAGTACCTGCTGGGCAGAGCTGCAGGGTGTGGGGATGATTTCACGGCTCTGGGACACACGCTACACATCTTGAAACAAGCATGCTTTGCCCTTTGAGTCACTTGCTCCAACCCTCTGGGTAACAGGGTCGAGGTCTTTCCAACAACCTGCTGGCCTGTTCTCCATGCCTTTGGTGGGTCCCTGACATTTGGATGCTGCTTGGTGTGTGTGGGAAGGTGGGGACGGAGGGGCCCAGCGGAGGCTTCTCCTCCAAGGCTGGGTCTGAGTCCCAAGGTCTCATCAGAGCTGTCCCTTTTGCCCAAGGATTCCCCATGCCCTGAGACAGGCTTAGCTCGAGTCCACTGCCCCCAGGAGCCTCAGTGAGTCAGAGTTCCAGGGTCAGGACACAGGACTTAGAGTCGAACAGATTTCAGTTCAAATTCTGGTCCTGCCTCTTGCTCACTACATGACTTTGGGCAAGTGAATTGCTTTCTCTGAGACTCAGTTTTCTCACCTATTAAATGGCCCCAAAATAGAATCTCTTTGGGTAAACATGTATACATGCATAACTCAAAGTTGCAGAAGAGTCCTACCAGTCAAAGGCTCTGTATCTCTGGTGGTAGCAGATAACAGTGATGATGGTGGTGATGAGGATTATAAGGATGTTCCAGGAGAAGGTGGCACTGAATTCTGTTATTACCCTGACCTTGAAAAGTGAAAGGGTTAGTTGCTCAGTCTTGTCCAACTCTTTGGACCCCATGGAATGTAGCCTGCCAGGCTCCTCTGTCCATGGGATTCTCTGGGCAAGAATACTGGAGTGGGTAGCCATTCCCTTCTCCAGGGGAATTTTCTGACCTAGGGATTGAACCTGGATCTCTTTGCAGGCAGATTCTTTACCAGCTGAGTCACCAAGGAAAGGTAAGTTTGTGTCCTGGGCTCTCATATAAAATGTTCTTTCTGTGGCCAGGGGCCAGGTTTGTAAACACATGTTTCATCCACCCTTCCTCTGCTCTGCTCCATAATGGGGTGTGGGGAGGGCTAGCCTTGAAGGCTACCTGTGGTCTCAGACTCCTGTAAAACTCCAAGGAATCAGTTAGCTGCTAGGAGGTCCTGGCAGGAGTCTGGAGGTGGGGGAGGGGGAGGGGAGGGAAAAGCTAGGATATTTCACCCACAGCACTCTCTCTCTGCCTCAGGGCACTTTCAGGAGAAACTGCATCTTCTCTGTGACTCAGGAGGCTGCCTCCAGACAGCCTGGCATGGCTGCAGCCTCCACTGGGTGACCTCCTGGTCCCAGTGGCTCAGGAAACACAGCTTCTGCTCTTGATCCCTCCAGCCTGGAAGAATGAGAATGGGAGCGACATCCAGCTGTTCCTGATCTCCATCTGAGTCACCTCAAGGCTTTTCCCCAACCTCCAGAGGCATCTCACCTCTTCCTCTAACTGTAATCAATTCCCTGTATTCACCCCCTCTGTTGAAAACACTTGAGGAGCGCATGTCTTCCTGGCTGGACCCTGAATGATCCACTCACCTCTCCAAAGTGTCTTTGTAGCATTCAGAGAGGGCAAGGTCCCAGAGAACTTCTCAGTATTTTCAATTTTAATAGATAAATGTGCTGAAGCACACACTCTATGGCAAGTTCTATGAGGGGAAGACCTGAGACTGTTTGGTTAACCCTTGCATCCCCAAAGTCCAGAAGAGCATTGACACATAGTAGGCATCTTACCTGTGCATGCCTGCTCAATCAATTCAGTCATGTCCAACTTTTTGTGACCCCATGGACTATAGCCCACCAGGCTCCTCTGTCCATGGGATTCACCAGGCAATAATGCTTTAGTGGGTTGTCATGCCGTCCTCCAGGGGATCTTCCCAACCCAAGGATAGAACCCACAACTCCTGCATCTCCTGCATTGCAGGCAGATTCTTTATCCACTGAGCCACCTGGAAAGTCCCAAGCATCTTATAAATATGCACTAAATGGGTAAACTAACAATCAAAAAAAAAGAGCCCACTGGGAGGCAGCCCCCTCAAGGGGATGGGAGAAGGTTCTATGATCATTGTTGAATTGATTGAGGGAACAGATAGAACCTGTCTCGTTGCTTCTTTATTAGTAGGAATAACGATGATGATGTTTAGAGAATTAAAGAAGCAGATTCCATCTAAGCTTCCAGAAGGGCCCAAATCAACCTCTGGATGCATTCAGATGTAGCCCACTGTTAAACAAGCTAAGTGAATTGATGCACCACACTCTGTAGTCTGAGTTCTAATTGAACCTTCTACCACACCCTTGATCCTATTCCTTCCTTTGTTCCTTAAAGGGGCAAGCAGTGCGGCGAGGCAGGAGAAGTGGTGGGGAGACCATCTTGTTTGATTTAACGTATCCTTATAAATTGCCCAAAGTCCTTTCTGGTTCTTGTTGGAGGCAGATCTGAAAAAAATGAATGTAATAATACAGTAACCCAGAGATATTGTGGGTTGGGGATATGGTTGAACCCAATGCACTGGGTCTATTTGTAAATGGGCCCCTGAGGTTAAGATACCACTGGCCAAGCTTTGTGAGCATTTTTTGGTTCTGAGTGGTCAGGAAGGATGAGGAATCTCTGCCCCAAACTGAGTAGGTTCCAAATTATAAAACCATAGCTCTGTAGAGAGGTATATATTCGATGTTCCTGGGAAGTGGGATGGTATGGTCTTCAGGCTCCTCTGGCTCCCCAGCTCTACCCCCAGCCACACTGGAGACTTCGAAGAGCTGCAGATTCTTATTCACCCTGAATCACAAGTTTACCTGCCCCTTGACCTACCCAGCAGTCCCTCCTCCCAGCCAGCTACCGTACTGAACTAAACTAATTTATACTAAAGTGTGAATAGTTCTTCACAAGCTTAAGGTGTTTGCCTGTGGATATGAAAGTTGTCTTTTAAGGCCCTTCTTGGCAAGGATTCTCAGCATCATCAATGATGTAATCTGGGAGGTTTCTGGAAGGGAAATCTTCTCACTAATAGTCTGTTGACTTACCATCCAAGATTTCTTCCTGGTTATACTTCAGCCAGGACTTTGAATGAGCGACATTCTTTTCCTGAGCCCCTGATTTTCCTTCTGTTACTTGAGTGGGTTGAGGGTGGCTCCATCCTAAAGAATCCACCTGCCTACACAGGAGATGTGAGAGACCTGGGTTTGACCCCTGGGTCCGGAAGATCCCCTGGAGGGGGAGACGGCAACCCGCTCCAGTATTCTTGCCTGGAAAAATCACCGGGACAGGGGAGCCTAGCAAGCTACAGCCCATGGGGTAATAAAGAGTCAGACATGACTGAGCATCCACATGCACACACACACACACACACACACACACACATTTGAGTGGATTGAATAAAATGGCCTCTTAGAACTTTTCACTCAAAAGTTGATTGATTCCTTAAATCCAAATTTCTTAGCTTGACTTTTAGATCAAGGGCTAGGGTTCAAAGCCAAACAGTCCATACCCTATGCCACAACATTATGCTGGTTGACTGGTCCACTGAACAAGCCCTGGGTATCCCTCTCACTATACAGATGTGAAAACTAGACTCAGAGAGGTTAATTAACTTGGCCAAGGTCCTACAAGCAATAAGTGGCCTCTGAAGAACTTCCCTTGAATTCCACCTGGTTTGCACTGGATCCTTAGACCCTCAGGCTGCCCTCTGGCAGCCCCTCTCCCATCACCCTGGAGGTACCTCTCTTTCTCTCTCTCCTTAGACTGCCTGACCTGCCTCTGCCTCCCCAACACTGACCTGGAAAAACAGCAGAAGACCTGAGGGTCTGGGCGATTCAGCAAAGGCAGCAAGTTGCTCCTTTTCCATGAAAATACAAATCAAGAAACCCCAAGTCTTTTCATCTGACCCAGAAAATAAACTTCCTTTCTTCTAGGCTGGCTTAGTAGATGCCAAGTTCCACCTCAGGCCTTTAGAAAACCTAACCAAACCAAACACAGCTAAGCCTTAAACCCTTCTATGATTCCGTTTATAATAAAAACATGGACTTCCCCTCTCCCCTGGTGGGGCGAATTGCTGCGGTGAGCAAAGCTGTTTTCATAGTCAGCTAATTACCCCCTTAAAGATGGCTGATGATCTAACTTCCCGCCCTCTGTTTGGCCTGAGAAGTTCCCCCGCTCAGCTCCAGAAGGCTAAATGGAAGAGAAGCAGGCACTAGAGAGGTGGGAATGGGCAGGAGGGAAGCCCCCAGGACCCCTGCCACCTAGAACATAGAACAAGAACCACGGAGGCAGAAAAGCAGGCTTCCAAACCTGCCTATGCTAGCTCCTGTCTGCACAAGTGATACCACCTGCCTGAAGCTCAGTTTCCTCATCTGTAAAACAGGGACACCAGTGGTGCCATCAGAAAGTACAGGGAAAGGACAGGATCTGGCACAAAGCTAGTGCTCGGTTGGTGGTAGATTACTCAGCTCTTTCCTGTCCTACTTTCTAATCTTGTTTGGACTACTCAAGACTGAAAAGCCTGACTGGGCGTTTGCCACTTTCAGCATGTCCCTCCCCAATCATAATAGTCATAATGAACATTTAATGAGTACACCAGCCAGAATTTGGTGTCTTAAATGGTTTATAAAGTGAAAGTGAGGTTGCTCAGTCATGTCCAACTCTTTGCGACCCCATGGACTGTAACCTACCAGGCTCCTCTGTCCATGGGATTGTCCAGGCAATAGTGCTAGAATGGACTGCCATTTCCTTCTCCAGGTAAATGGTTTATAGCTGTTATCATTTTTTAACCCTAGAAACAATCCTAGGAGATAAGTCCTATTATTTTTCCTGTTTTATTTTTGTAAAAAATCTTTATTTTGTATTGGGGCATAGCCAATTTGCAAACAATGTTGTAACAGTTTCAGGTGAACAGCGAAGGGACCCAGCCATACATATACATGTATCCATTCTCCCCCAAACTTCCCTCCCATCCGGTCCAGGACACAACATTGAGCAGAGTTCTATGTGCTATACAGTAGGTCCTTGAGGCAAGTCTTAGTATTATGCCCACTTTACAGTCATCTGAGCCCTTGAGGCTCAGAAAGGTTAATTTATTCAACTAGGAAGTGCTGCAATATAATTATTATTTATGATAATATTTCCGAAACTACTTAGGAGTTTCTGTGTGTGCGTTTCATCTTTAAAAAAATGGAAAAAGAATTTGCTGGATATTGAATTCTGCAATGAGGAGGATCTTCTCAGGGTTTGCAGGTGATGTTACATCCTCTTCTAACTTCCACTGTCGCTGTTGAACCCTCTCTTGCTGTTCTTATCCCCAGCCCTCCTAGTGTGATGTGTTTTACCTGTCTGAAAGTCTTTAAGACCTTCTCTTTATTTTTGATGATCTGAAATGTTGTCATAATGAGCCTTAGTGTCAACCTTGGCTCATTCATCCAACCTTTGTTCATTCATCACACTGGAAAGCCATTTCCTCTGAAGATTTCTAGGCAGCATTCTTGCCTTTTTTTCATTGTTTCTTTTCTGTGTACATTGTTCCTAAGCTTCCTAACAGTGGGATAAAGGACATGTGAGTTTCGTCTCTGGTTTCATAAAAATCTTTCTGCTAATAGCTATCTTTTTAGTTTTTAAAATTTTAATCTTCTGGTTTCCTCGGTGTGTATGCCCAGCAGTGGGATTGCTGGGTCATAATGCAGTTCTATTTGCAATTTTTTAAGGAATCTCCACATTGTTCTCCATAGTGGCTGTACTAGTTTGCATTCCCACCAACAGTGTAAGAGGGTTCCCTTTTCTCCACACCCTCTCCAGCACTTATTGCTCGCAAACTTTTGGATTGCAGCCATTCTGACTGGTGTGAAATGGTACCTCATTGTGGTCTTGATTTGCATTTCTCTGATAATGAGTAATGTTGAGCATCTCTTCATGTGTTTGTTAGCCATTCGTATGTTTTCTTTGGAGAAATGTCTCTTTAGTTCTTTGGCCCATTTTTTGATTGGGTCATTTATTTTTCTGGAATTGAGCTGCATAAGTTGCTTGTATATTTTTGAGATTAGTTGTTTGTCAGTTGCTTCATTTGCTATTATTTTCTCCCATTCTTAAGGCTGTCTTTTCACCTTGCTTATAGTTTCCTTTGTTGTGCAGAAGCTTTTAATTTTAATTAGATCCCATTTGTTTATTTTTGCTTTTATTTCCAGTATTCTGGGAGGTGGATCATAGAGGATCCTGCTGTGAAGAGACACATGTACCCCAGTGTTCATTGCAGCACTGTTTATAATAGCCAGGACATGGAAACAACCTAGATGTACATCAGCAGATGAATGGATAAGAAAGCTGTGGTACATACACACAATGGAGTATTACTCAGCCATTAAAAAGAATACATTTGAATCAGTTCTAATGAGGTGGATGAAACTGGAGCCTATTATACAGAGTGAAGTAAGCCAAAAAGAAAAACACCAATACAGTATACTAACACATATATATGGAATTTAGAAAGATGGTAAGGATAACCCTGTATGCGAGACAGCAAAAGAGACACAGATGTATAAAACAGACTTTTGGACTCTGAGGGAGAGGGAGAGGGTGGGATAATTAGGGAGAATGGCATTGGAACATGTATACTATCATGTAAGAAAAGAATCACCAGTATATGTTCGATACAGGATACAGGATGCTTGGGGCTGGTGCATGGGGATGATCCAGAGAGATGATATGGGGTGGGAGGTGGGAGGGGGGTTCAGGATTGGGAACTCATGTACACCCGTGGCGGATTCATGTCAATGTATGGCAAAACCAATAAAGTATTGTAAAGTAAAAAAAATAAAAAATAAATAAATTTAATCTTCTGAAAGATTTTTCTCAACTTCATCTTCCATCTCTTCTATTAAATTTTTTTCATTTCCACTATTATATTTTTAGTTTCTAAGAGCATTTTCAAACCAAAAAAAAGAAAAACTCTTTCCAAGAAAAACATGTTGATGTTCATAGATATAATAGCACTCTAGAGATAATACAGGTATCTGGTTGTTTCAATGCTTCTGGTTCCTATACTGTCTTTATTTCCTATCTTAATTTTTTTTTTTTATTTTTTGGAAGAGGGTGGCTGTCTTTGCCTTTTTGTATGGAAGACTTTTGTCAAATATCTGAAGATCTTTGGCTGTGTGTTTACATTTGATGGACAGGCTCTAAAAAGTGACCAGGAAGCTTGATGAGTTTTGATAATTGTACAAAAGCAATGTTTTGCTTTTGGAGACCCCAATTGTTAGTATCTATTGATCTTCCCTTGGAGGCCACTCATATTCTCCAAGGAATCTCTCATATCCTGCGGAATGGCAGTGAGAGAAAGGGAGATATGATCAGAAGACAAGAAGCTGAAATTCAAGGAGCAGGAGAGAGAATCAACCACTTAATGTTCTAAATATAATGTTATTGGGGTTTGCTGGGAAGCCTTTGCAAACAGATATGGAAAAAATGGGTTGGAAGAAGCATTTTATTGGTATCTTGGTTAAAACTTATTCTTGTCTAAAAATTCCAACACTGTTTTTTGAAAACTCCAACACTTTCATCCACACAATCTATTTTGAGATTTCCATGTCAAATGGCTCCAATAAGATGTTATATTTCTGTTCCAGTTTCCCCTTGAAACTTTCTTGAGAAGTACTAATATGGGGAATAATACAACTTAATGTTTGAAAGTATTTTAAAATGTTTCTGTATTTAAGAAGATACAGCTTTGATATTTAAACTCCAGAATTTACTGTTTTTCTGTTATCTATATACAGTTCTAATCTGATTTTCCCATTTAATATTTTAAGAACATTTCTGTCATTAAACAGTCTTCAATAAAATTACTTTTAAACAGAGACGTTACTTTGCCAACAAAGGTCCATCCAGTCAAGACTATGGTTTTTCCAGTGGTCATGTATGGATGTGAGAGTTGGACTATAAAGAAAGCTGAGTGCTGAAGAATTGATGCTTTTGAACTGTAGTGTTGGAGAAGACTCTTGAGAGTCCCTTGGACTGCAAGGGGATCCAACCAGTCCATCCTAAAGGAAATCAGTCCTGAATGTTCATTGGAAGGACTGATGTTGAAGCTGAAACTCCAATACTTTGGCCACCTGATGCAAAGAGCTGACTCATTTGAAAAGACCCTGATGCTTGGAAAGATTGAGGGCAGGAGAAGGGGATGAGAGGATGAGATGGTTGGATGGTATCACCAACTCAATGGACATGGGTTTGGGTGGACTCCCAGAGTTGGTGATGGACAGGGAGGCCTGGTGTGCTGCGGTTCATGGGGTCGCAAAGAGTCGTACACGACTGAGCGGCCGAACTGAACTGATTCTATTACATACACACAATTTATACAACTATTTCATTGCATGATTTTTTTTCAATTTTCATCTTTCCTACAAAGAATCAGCATTGATATTTAATGGCTGTGCATGAGTCCAGCCACACTAATGCACCAAAGGAGGCATCTGCTCTGATTAGTGGGTCCCCTGGCCATGACAGTCATTAAAATGCTTTTCTTTTTTTCGCATATCAACCTTATAAACAATACGGGAGTAACTATCATCAGAACTAAGTCTCAGTGCAAGATTATTTATTTAGCATTCTATGCAGATGACACCACCCTTATGGCAGAAAGTGAAGAGGAACTCAAAAGCCTGTTGATGAAAGTGAAAGAGGAGAGTGAAAAAGTTGGCTTAAAGCTCAACATTCAGAAAACGAGGATCATGGCATCTGGTCCCATCACTTCATGGCAAATAGATGGGGAAACAATGGAAACAGTGTCAGACTTTATTTTCTGGGGCTCCAAAATCACTGCAGATGGTGACTGCAGCCATGAAATTAAAAGACGCTTTCTCCTTGGAAGAAAAGTTATGACCAACCTAGATAGCATATTGAAAGGAGAGACATTACTTTGCCAACAAAGGTCCGTCTAGTCAAGGCTATGGTTTTTCCAGTGGTCATGTATGGATGCGAGTCCAAGTATGGATGGACTGTGAAGAAAGCTGAGCACCGAAGAATTGATGCTTTTGAACTGTGGTGTTGGAAAAGACTCTTGAGAGTCGCTTGGATTGCAAGGAGATCCAACCAGTCCATTCTGAAGGAGATCAGCCCTGAGTGTTCTTTGGAAGGAATGATGCTAAAGCTGAAACTCCAGTACTTTGGCCACCTCATGTGAAGAGTTGACTCATTGGAAAAGACTCTGATGCTGGGAGGGATTAGGGGGAGGAGGAAAAGGGGACGACAGAGGATGAGATGGCTGGATGACACCACCGACTCGATGGACACGAGTTTGAGTGAACTCTGGGAGTTGGTGATGGACAGAGAAGCCTGGCGTGCTGCGACTCATGGGGTCACAAAGAGCTGGACACGACTGAGCAACTGAACTGAACTGATACCTTCCTAGAGAAGGACTGGCTATATACTAAGTATTAATGTTTTTGACATTCTTGACAAGCATTGTGAAGTCAATTTTTAGAAAGGCTATAATAATTTCTAATCCTACCAGCAGAATGTGAGAGTTTCTCTTTTCTACAAAGGAATTTTTAATAAGTAAATTTCTTAAGTGATCCTGAATTCTTAAACTCAAAAGTAATATCCCAGACTCACATAATCTAGTCTCCCTCTTGAATTCTGCATAGAATAAACTCCTGTAACACACCCCAGGCATGCAAACTTCGAATTAGCCTTCTCAACCTGGGCTCCGTGGACACTCATTGTAGAATGTATGCTTAGAAAAGAGAATTCTGTGGTCAAATAAATGTAGGTGCTAGTACTGTCATTATCCCTCCTTTTGAGAATCCCAGAGCTCACCAACACAGTAAGAGTGTTGAAAAGACCTGAATCCATTTAGAACCATTTATGTCTTTAATCTAGAGTTTCCCAAACAAAATCCATTCTTCAAGTAATGTCTTCAGCTCAGTTCAGTTCAGTAACTCAGTTCAGAAACTCAGCTCAGTTCAGTTCAGAGACTCAAATGACTAGGTCTTCAGAACAAGGTCTAGCTCAGTTCAGTCACTCAGTTGTGTCTGACTCCTTGTGACTCCATGGACTGCAACACGCCAGGCTTACCTGTCCATCATCAACTCCTGAAGCTTGCTCAAACTCATGTCCATTGAGCCGGTAATGCCATCCAACCTTCTCATCCTCTGTCGTCCCCTTCTCCTCCTGCCTTCAATCTTGTCCAGCATCAGGGTCTTTTCCAAAGAGTCAGTTCTTCACATCGGTGGCCAAAGTATTGGAGCTTCAGCTTCAATATCAGTCCTTCCAGTAAATATTCAGGGTTGATTTCCTTTAGGATTGACTGGTTTGATCTCCTTGCAATCCAAGGGAATCTCAAGAGTCTTTTCCAACACCACAGTTCAAAAGCATCAATTCTTCAGTGTTCAGCTTTCTTTATAATCCAAATCTACTCTAACGTGTGTCCAAAAAGCATAATCCTGTCATTGTACGAGTGGCTTTCCCTGGTGGCTCAGTGGTAAAGAAATTGTCTGCCAATGCAAGAGACTCAGGTTTGGTTCCTGGGTCAGGACGTTCCCCTAGAGGAGGAAATGACAACCCACTCCAATATTCTTGCCTGGAAAATCCCATGGATGGAGGAGCCTGGCCTCCTACAGTCCATGGGTGTCTCAAGAGTCGGACACAACTTAGCAACTAAACAACAACAATCACTGTGCAATAACATAGAGTTCACACTCAGTAATGGAGAAGGCAATGGCACCCCACTCCAGTACTCTTGCCTGGAAAATCCCATGGAACCTGGTAGGCTGCAGTCCATGGGGTCGCTAAGAGTTCGGCACTACTGAGCGACTTCACTTTCACTTTTCACTTTCATGCATTGGAGAAGGAAATGGCAACCCACTCCAGTATTCTTGCCTGGAGAATCCCAGGGACGGGGGAGCCTAGTGGGCTGCCGTCTATGGGGTCACACAGTGTCGGACATGACTGAATCGACTTAGCAGCAGGAGCAGCAGCAATCCCACCACTAAATAGCATGGTAAACATAAAACAAACAACGAATTAAAATCATTGACAAGTAATAGAAAAACTTTCATATGAGGACAAGCTTAAAAAAAACAAAAGCTACTAATTCTGGAAAGAGGCGTGATGAAGGAGACATAACTGAATGGGTTAAGAGGCTTTCTAGATTCTGAAACACAACACTGGCAGTCCATAGAGCATGAGGGACATTGTTTAACCTTCACAGGGGACAACAGAGTTGAGGAACTCATTACCCCATTCAAGTTCAAGGAACATTTAGGCAAATTAGTGAATGTCAGGTTCAAAATGGATTACTTGAGGAAAGCTAAGGACCTGGAGGAAGAAAACATCTCTGACCTTTGGAAAATGACATCAGAGAAGGAAATTACCGTGTTCCTTCTTGGAATCTGCCAGTCATCACTTAGTCTTTTTCTTAAAGGTCTCCAAGGAAAGAGCCCCTTTGCATCTTCTAATAACCCATCTCATGCTATTCCATCATTAATCACTAAGAAAGAGAATTCTCATGCCCACTGAAGCCCTTCACCTTCTCTCCTCTCTGGGGCTTAAAAATAAAAATTTAGAATTCCTTACTTCTTTTATTTATTCACATATAAGGAGGGGAGGACAGTTAGAGTGAGGGGAAGACCCAGAAATCTCACTCAGTATTGATTTTCAGCTATCTTCAAGGAGTAATTTTGAATTTTGGAGCTTCCAGCAAGATAAGTTTAGCATTCACACTTAAAAAGGGCAAAAGTCCCCAAGATACCCTCCTGCCTTCAGTGGTTCCTGAATAATAATTTTTATGAAGATGATATTCACTGAGGCTTGCAGGTCCTCTCTCCCAAGGTCTCTTCTGTAACAGGGCATCTCACAAGATGACCAGCACCAAACAGCCCAAACTCTCCAAGCACTTTGGCCACACAGTAGATAAAGCCAGAGACTTCTTTCCACAGGTCAGCATCTCAAAGGACCTCAGCTGAACTTGTTAACTTTCTCAACCTTGACAGAGAAGAGGGAGCACCTAGAAAGGTGCTCACTCTATCACAGAGAAGACATCGCTTACCCAATCCACTTTGCTTTATTTATGCAAGAAATCAACCAGAATAGGAAGGGATTCGCCCAAAGTTGCCAAGTTATTAAGGAGTGTGGCTGGGATTAGAAGCCTGGATGTCCTTCAGCTAAGAGCTTCATGCACTAGCTTCTATTTCTCCTACACTGAACACCTTTGCCACTTCTATAAGGGGCAGTTAATGAGTCAGAGTCTAGGAAGACTCCTCTCATGAAGATGAAATCCCTGGATTCCCAATCTGTAGAAACAATGGAACTTCCCCGCTGAGTTTTGAGGTCTTTGTGTTGTGTGTGTTAAGAGTTAAACCTTTGACCGGATGTGAACTCTTTCAGAACAAACCCTTCAACTGCCTAGCAAGACTCTTCCAAAAATGCCTTCCTTAATTATGCAGAAAGCATCTTTTTTGCTAGGTTGCCAAATACTATTGCAGGGACTAATGCAGAACTGGGGCTTGTTTTCCTCTCTTCCCTTGACTGTACACCCTTAGCCTGGTTTTAAATTTCTCCATCCTCCATTGGTATTGGCAATCGTGGATTAGTAATGCTAAAAAATTTATCTTTACAACCTATTGTCTTGGGTAAGATGGTATCAACAGCTCCAGATGGACCAATCTCTAAGAATAATTTCACTTCCCCTTATCATTGACAGGAATCACATTTACATATTCTACTGGTGGGTGAGATAATGCAGAGATGATTAATGTCCCTCGATGTACAGATACCTGTAGACTGTTTGATCAATGTCTCCCCAAGAAAGTGTCTTTCAATCTAGAAGCTCCAAGTCCAAAAACACGCTGTGATTAATGTAACTAAATGTTTGGGGTCGGCAGAAGCTGCAGGCTCTTTCTTGTGTCCTGGTCGCACTAAAGAGAGGTCACAGGAAACTGGATTAGTCATGTGTAGAAAAAGTCTATGGGGCACTTTTGAGGGGGATGAATTTCTTTTAAAGTCCCTTTAAAGAAAGAAGCAGAATTTCCTTTGGAATGGCTCCTCCAGGGAACAATGACACATTGTCTTTCATGCAAGTATCACTCCCGTTTTGAAAACCAAATGGGTCTGATCCTGGGTGTTGTATTGGAGTTAGGACCTACCCTGATTATTTCACACATTTGTTAAGCAGAAATATCTGGTTTCTCCAGGTTATCCCTTAGAGAGGCACTGGAACCAGCTGGAATGATGTTCAAAAGGCATGGAGAGGAGTTCGATACTGTATGTTGTTTTCCAAGCCTCTAGATTTATTTCAGCATTTCCTCTGAGGTGCCTTGGAAAATGATTCAGAGTTAGGGTTTCCCACGTCTGGAGTCCAGATAGAGAAGAGGTTACAGAGGGCCTCTGAGGCCAGCTTGCACCGCCTTACCTCTCAACACTGTGTTTGTTTGTTTGTTTGTTTACTTATTTTTAGCTACATGGGTCTTAGTTGCAGCACATGGGCTCTTCACTGAGGCCCACAGGCTCCTCCATTATTGTGGCCTGAGGGCTTAGTTGCCCCACAGCATATGCGATCTTAGTTCCCTGACCAGGGACCAAACCACGTCCCTGCATTGGAAGGTGGATTCTTAACCCTGGACCACTAGGAAAGTCCCTTGACCCTTCCCTAATCTAGATGAACTCGGGGCCTGTTTGAAATCTTCCCGTGCCTCAGTTTGTGTGCGTGCGTGCTAAGTCACTTCAGTTTGACTCTTTGAGACCCCATGGACTGTAGCCCACCAGGCTCCTCTGTCCATGGAATTCTCCAGGCAAGAACACTGGAGTGGGTTGCCATGCCTCCTCCAGGGGATCTTCCCGACCTGTGTCTCTTCTGTCTCTTGCATTGACAGGTGGGTTCTTTACCACTAGCGCTACCTGGGAAACCCATGCCTCAGTTTACTCACCTAGAAACCTAGAGTAATCAGTGTCAGTACCCTTCGGGTTACTGGCAAGTTTAAATGAGAAAACATTCTTCATGGGCTTTATTCAGTGCTCGGCACTTGGCAAGAATTCAATAGATTCTCGCTGTTGTTATTGTCATCATTAATCCTAAAAATTGCTTGTTGAAATATCTCCCACTCATGTCTGTCTCATGCACACTCCCTGATAACAATGAGGTGAGGTTTTATTCAGGTATAGTCTGGCTAGGTTCCTCCTGCAAGGAGATCTATTTTCCACTGGAAAATACTTTTAAGGAAATCATATTCAATTCAAGTACATTTACATAATGATATGTATATCTAAAACCTGACTAGGCTAGCCTCCCCCTAGCTGTGGGAGCTGAGGAGGCCATATTTAGGAATACAAATGACTTCAGGAATATGTTTTGGTGCCCTGGAATGCTCCCAAGGAACACATGTGGGTTGTGATTAAATGGCAAGACTGGAAGATACTGGAGGAATTAAGAAAGAGAATCTGGAACCACACACAGTGGTCAAATCCAGAAGATGGAGTTTGGGAAGGGTGAGCCTGAGATGGGAGTGGTGGGAATTTCTCAAAGGAAAGCATAGGTCCTGCAAAAGCCATTTGACTCTCTCACTCATGCAGACATTCATTCATTCAACAGACATTTGAGTGCCAGGGAGGGTTCTAGGTGTTGGGATAATGTAGTAAACAGGTCAGACTTCCTTTCTTCTTTCATGAGGTTTATATCCCAGCAGAGTGAGCAGATAGGACAAGCAAATAAAAATATGATCATTTCAACCAGGCATAAGTACAGTGAGGAAAATAGAGACTGCCATGCCATTCCTTCTCAGAGCAATGAGGAGATGCTTCATAGAGAAGCTGCTCAAAGGCATCTGAGGATCCTGGATGCCCTGTCCTCTTTTCTGTCATGTAAGATTTTGGATAAATCACACTCTCACTGGAGCCTTTATCTCTCTGGAATATAAGAGTCATGATTCCAAGTTCCCAACATGGAATGCTTTGAAAGGCAGGTCATCCAACCCTTGCATATTCCAGCCCAGGTTTAGCAAACACCCAGGAGTTCTACTGCCCAGTCTCCCAGCCTGAGCCCAGGGCAGACATCACCAATCCTTTGTGATATTGCTCAGCCACAGTCTAACTCCAGGCAGAATGTATCAACCCATCAGGCTGGGCACTAGTGGGCTAGCCCTTGGCCTCTACCCCAGATGAAATGATGGAAGTTGTACACCCATGGCTGATTCATGTCAATATATGGAAAAACCACAATAATTAGCCTCCAATTAAAATAAATTAATTAAATTTAAAAGAGAAATTATGGAAGTCAAAGAAGACATTCGTTCTCCTTGCCCACTGACATAATCAGAAGATGTAGTTACTACCTTGCACAAGAAAGGGAGAGATCGCTGTGGGATGGCACGTGTCACACCCTTACTATAGCCACATTCTCTTTCCGTGGGCATCCTTACCTACCAATGGCAGGACAGGATTCCCCAGCTGCAGCCCCCAGGGACCTGCAAGGCTGGACACTGTGGCCTGCCCCTTCCTCCGTACCACACAAACACCCTCTCTGAACTTGCATCTCAGAAGAAACACTGGATGAACTTTGGAGTTGTACCAATTAGAGATTATATCCTGACTCCATTCTTTGCCAGGTATGTGATCTTAACCTTTCTAAGGCTTAGTTTCATAATAGGTAATGACAGTATTCAACTAACAGGATTGAGCATTAAATGAGCCGGTACTTTCAAGTCCTTGTGCATTGTTAGCGCTCAATAAATGGTACGTATCACTATCATTATTCTTGTTGCTATCTGTTAATAACGAAGGAAGGATGGATGGAAGGAAGGAAGGAAGAAATGAAGAAATGAAGGAAGAGAGGGAGGGGAGGAGGGAGGGAGAAAGGAAGGAAGGAGCAAAGAGAGGAAAAAAACCATGAGAGAGTGTCACTGGGACAGAAATGCCTATTGCCTGCTAAATAATGCAGAGTGTTTGCCCTTTCAGACTGTGAAGGTTTAGAAGAAGGTTTATGTAATTTTGCATTTTTCTCCAGGAGAAAAATGTCCAGAGACAGCCAGCAGGGAGGGTGGCAGCAGGGGGACGTGTCTCCAGTAAAAAAAAAAAAAAAAAATCCACATTCAATAAATGGGAAAATTATTTAAATAAGCAATCCTGAGGAAAAAAATACAGAAGCCAATTTTATTCATAAAACAACTGATTTACAGCATTCTAGCTAAGAGCAGCTTTTAACTCAAGCCTCTGAGATCCTATTTATTATTCAGCCAAATATTCAAGATTAATAAAGGTATCTTTAATACTAATATAGCAGCAAGAGCTAATATATGTAAAATAATTATTATGAAAAGTATTATCAATATTTGGGGGAATAATGTACATGCATAATGAATGAATTTTGCCCCTGGGTTTAGGCTTATATCTTGGCCTGATTTTGCATGGAGAAATTCTGCATTATAATGAAAGGCAAAATGATCACACATTATAACCGCAAGTTTTTTATCACTGCTTAGAAGGATCCTAAAACTGTCACCTAAACAGGAAATATACATATATATTCCACATAATCATGTATATGGTGAGATGTATCATTCTTTGAAAGGCTGGAAACACCCAAACACCCAACTGCTTTCAAAAATGACAATTGTCAGCCTGAAGAAGTAAATAAGAAATTTTATAATATCCAAATATCATAAAAACTGACCAAATTTTAGGCAAAGGAAGGGTTGTTTAGATTTCTTTTTTCAGTCTAAACATTTCTGAGGATGAAATCCTCAGTGACTTCCAAGTGGCATATACAAACTAAGTCAAATAAAGAATGACTTTCATCTTCATGAGCCTTTGAGGACCCTTCAAAATTAAGCAGAAGCTCCTTCTCCACCTCTCCCTTCACCCCAAACTTCTGAAGTAAAATTCAAATTTAGTTCAACAAACATCCTTCCTTTGACCAAACCTTGTGAAAATACAAAGAAAAATCTGGACGCATTCTTTTCCTTCTAGAACAAAGAATCATAAAATCAAACACAAAAAGGGATCTCAGCAACCAGCTGTCTAGTCTATTCCCTTCTTTTTTATTTTCTATTTTTTATTTTTAAAAAGGAAGCTGAGGCCTAAAAATGGCAAACTCACACATTTCCTTACCTCTAAAGGCAGGAAAATTTCCACCGCACTCCCTTCCCCAACCAAGCTCAACCAATGAAGATGCAGCGTCCACTGATGACATCATCTGTTTCCATGTGGAATCTCTACCTTCTCAAGGCAGTGGTGGGGTGCCTTGAGGGCCAAGTCAAAATCTGCGTTCACCACCACCCTCAGCAGAAGCCCCAATCTGAACAACAAATCAACTCACCCTGGCTCCATACTTTGAGCAAAACATGATGTTGGCTTCACTCAGCAGCCTCTATTCTTCCATCGACGTTTCAGTCACGAAGATTTCTACCTTAAATGATCCCTAAGATGAGGCAGGCATGTTCACCATCACCTAAAGAAAACAAAAGTTTCCGAACACTTGCCAGCTCTTGAATTTATGTGTAAGAACTCATGTTTGAAAGGTTTTATTTTTTATGTTAAATGACTACACCGTAAATCTCACCAATGGCATAAATCAGACGACGCCAGCCCCAGGAGTGAGGCTGGGTCCAATTTATGACGAGGCATGAGAGAGGAACAGTGTGTTTTATTTGTTTTACCACCTGGCATTTACACGCAGAGGAGTCTGGGGGGAACTGGCCCGTATGGGCCGGGGAACAGTCCACCAAGCTATAATAAATCCACCTGTGACTGGCAGTCCACCTTGGGTTAAAAACTTGGACTCAAGTAGCCACAAAGAGATGCTGTCTGGTGGGAGATTCTTGATCCTGAGTAGAATCAGTGTTGTGTTGGAAAGCCAGTGTGACAACTGCCGTGTCTTGCCCAGCTTCAAACACTGCTAATTACTGTTAATAGAGTCCTTTGCAGACTTTTCCACCTTTGTTGTTGGGAAATTCAAGATCGATATGAAACGTTTTAAGGGAAATTTTACAAATAATTAAATTATGAAAATTTGCCTTCAAGAGTACTGAGTCTTTAAAGGCCTCTCAGCGAATCTTATCTCTGGGATAACATGTGTGTATATTCAGTCGTGTCCGAATCTTTGGGACCCCATGGACTGTAGCCCACCAGGCTCCTCTGTCCATGGAATTCTCCAAGCAAGAATACTGGAGTGGGTTGCCATTTCCTTCTCCAGGGGATATTCCCAACCCAGGGATCAAACCCTCATCTCTTTCATCTCCTGCACTGGCAGATTCTTTACCAACTGAGCTACCAGGGAACAGTCACTTATTAAACCAATATTTAATAAACACCTGCCATATGGCAGGTCTATCCTCTTGCAGAGTTTAGCATCTAGTGGGGGACACAGAAAATTTTTTAAAATAGGTCAAAGAAGAATAATTGCCCCAGAGATAAACAAAGATGAGAGTGATGGAATGGTCAAGAACTGTCTCCTTGATAAGTGGACATTTCATTAGAGACCTGAATGAAGTGAAGGAAAGAGCCACTGTGTTAACAGAGGTAAGAACATCCAGCCAGTACAAAGGCTGGAGGTGTGAGCAAGGTTAACATCTTCAAGGAGAAACCAGGGAGACCAGTGTGGCTGGCTAGGAAAAAGTGAGAGAGAGTAGAGGTTTCCCAGCGGTCCGAAAGGAGAACATTCCTACGAAACCTTCATAAACTGGAACAGCATAGGGTAAAGAAGCAATAACCTTGGGACACATGTTGCTAAGAAATGCACCAAATAAATCTAGATCAAGCACAGATGCTTGATCAAAAAAACTCTGAGGCCAGATCCTCAGAGGCTGCGTGTAGTTTCCGGGGAAGGAGCTTGGCGGCGCCACTCTCTGCTCTGGGTGCGCGCCACCTTTATCATGGCTTCTGCGAAGCAAATGCTGAAAGCAAAAATCACTTGTCTTCATGACTCCTCTTCAGGTTTCTTTCACCTATCAAAAGAAAGGTGTTTCTTTCACAAAACTTGCAAAAAAAAAAACAGGGAATGCCTGTAATAGACCAGATCCGAGGCTGTGCGTGCATGCAAGTCACTTCAGATGTATACAACTCCGTGCGACCCTGTGGACCATAGCCTGCCAGGCTCCTCTGTCCATGGGATTCTCCAGGCAAGAATATTGGAGTGAGTGCCATTCCCTTCTCCAGGGGATTTTCCCAACCCAGGGCTCAAACGCTTATCTCTATTGTCTCCTTCATTGGCACTCCTTCCACCAGCACCACCTGGGAAGGCCAGATCCAAGGCTACTGGAGACTAAACCCACGAAAGGCTTTGGGCTTTATCTCTGAGTGAGATGGGAAACTTAAGTTTGAGCAAAAACACAGTGATATGACCTGTGTTTTAGAACACATCACTCTCTTACTGGAGATCAGAGCATTGGCAAGGATAGAAACCAAGAGACCCATTAGCATACTACTGCAATAGTCCAAGCCACGGGTAAGGCAAAAGGTGACAGATTCCCTTACTCTACTCTCGTCTCAACTTTCACCTCAAGAATATTTTTCACTAACTACTGGACCCATTTTAAGAAACACAAAAGCACAGTTAAACCGAGAGCCTGAGAGCATTGGATAATTTGAGGGAAGAAAAAGAACAGGTTTTGAAAACGTAAATATTAAGTCCAGGGGGCATAAGTTCTTTTCCTTTAGAGCCATATTAAGGATATTGGGCTTCCCAGGTGGCGCTAGTGGCAAAGAACTCACATGCTAATGCAGGAGACCTAAGAGATGCAGGCTCGATCCCTGGGTTGGGAAGATCCCTGAGTAGGAAATGGCAACCCACCCCAGTATTCTTGTCTGGAGAATCCCATGGACAGAGGAGCCTGGCAGGCTACAGTCGATAGGGTCAAACAGAGTTGGACACGACCAAAGCACCTTAGCACACACACAAGGAGACAGCAGTTTCAGTCATGCTATGATTTCACTAGGATCAGGATGCATCCTTGGATGACAGCAGCCTTTTTGGTGATCTACCTAAGAGAAACTTGTTGCCGGGGTAGTTTCAATTCCTGGGAAAGTCTGCTGTAAATCTGTTTACCACTGTGTCAAGAAGATAGTGCTAGAGACTTCTTTGGACTTAATTAAAGCCAACCTAGACTTCATAGAAAGAAGGAGGAGAAGGAGCATCAAAGGAAGGGAGAGGGTGGGGGCTACTCTACCACATCTTCTTCCCGCAAATTGGTTTCTAGTCACGTGAGCGTATTGGGAAGAACACTTAGCAGTGATTACTAAGAGAGGAAGGTTTGGGGAGGGGTGGTGCACCGCCAAGACAGTGAAGGATGGGGCCAAATGGGAGGGAATGGACAAATTAATGATTAAGGAAGATTTTTTTTCTTCCAGGAGTCGTGTCCAGCCTGGCCTCCCAGATTTGAGC